>NC_091006.1:26239393-26542424 GCF_041146395.1 Eulemur rufifrons
ACTGAGTCTTTGAAGCCAATTGATATCTGAGAAAGCTCCTCATGACTCCACTTTATAATTAATATCTTTCTACTTGGCAGAGGTTAAAGATGCAATCACTATTAAAGAACATGAAATCTTTTCAATATCTGGAATTTCAGTAATATCCTGACTGATGTCATCAAAACATCCAAATAATGAGCTAAGTAAATTCACTGGTTAAATAAAACGTGCCTTCGGAAATATGTAAATCTGAGCCATAAAAGAAGAATTCATAGTATTCATAAAAATATCACAGACTTATAATTAAATTGATTTTGCCCCAACAAAATGATTTGTCTCTGGTAACAGATATTCACTCACCATAAGTGACAGTTTGCTAAGTTTGTTTTATCTTTGCATGTTCTCTCTCTCTCTCTCTCTCTCTCTCTCTATATATATATATATTTAACCATTTCTCTCTATAATAGACCTTTTATATATATGACCTATATATGTACATTCTATATATATTTATATATATTATAAATGACCTATATATGTATATTCTCTATATATTTTATACCTATAATATGTATAATTGACTTTCTATATATTATACATTTATGTATATATTTTATATATAATTATAATATATATGTTACATTATATATATGACTTACTCTTTCTATATAATTGACCTTCTATTAATATACATAAAATTGACCTTCTATATATTTATATAAGAGAGAGCACATACATAGTAAATGTACATAGTATTCACATATGTATTATGTTCACAGTGTATTATATAGCAAAATATATTTATATATTGACTGGACAATCAGAAAGCAATTATCAGATATCCTAATTAATCCCAAAATACTTCTGAATGTGTTTCCAATAAAAGTATTTTTTCTCTCTTAATGACAAATTATTAAATTCAGAAATTTTAAAACTCATAAAACACTATCTAATATATGTCAACATTCACATAGTACCAGTTTTCCAGTAATGTCCATTTCCCATAATGCTTAATCATGCACAGATGTAGTTATTTCTTAATACGTATTTGAACAGGGAACTTTGAATGATAAGATATCTAATTCATTATTATTTTCTAAGAATTTAAACATATTTTATTTGGAAGTATGATTAAATAAAAGAGAGACTACACAAAGTAGGAAGCTGTTCTTATGTACAAGTATTGACAAAATTAAAAGTTAAGGTAGCTTTTTGCATAATAGGTATTATTACACATTTTTAAAAAGCCAAATAATATTCCTCTTGTGCAGGTCCCTAAGTACTGTACAGACAATAGCTGTGTCATTGTGATCCATGTATAAAACAAATAACTTCCAAAGAAAACCTTGAAGAGCATATATAGGGAAAAGCTACTTTTCACCTAGTTAACATACAGACAGACCCCGCTTTTCTGAGTAAGGAATCTGTACCCCAAATGCACCTGTGCCATCAGCAGCAAGCCACAAGAGAACATGTGTTCAATTAACCAGGATTTGGCTCAGAAGATTCATATGGATCTCAATGATGTTATCTGCCCAAGGAGTATTGAGTCAATTAAAATTGGCTTTTGTTAGTCAGGGACATGACAAACAAAATGTATTTTGGGAGAACTTTAAATGTCTTTCTTTCAAGAATACACCCAAGGGTCAAAGTCAGCATGGCATCCTGCAGAGGCTTTGCAAACGTAGGCAAGTCAAACCCTGAAATTCTCACCCCAATGAGAGCACACACAATATTGGGGAAGAGTTGAAGTGTTCATTCAAGAATGATTCCTAATTATCTTATTGATTTTAGAATTATATATAACTGGAGATGACAGTTTTCAATATTTTTTTTTTTTTTTTGAGACAGAGTCTCACTTTGTTGCCCAGGCTAGAGTGAGTGCCGTGGCATCAGCTTAGCTCACAGCAACCTCAGACTCCTCGGCTTAAGCGATCCTACTGCCTCAGCCTCCCTAGTAGCTGGGACTACAGGCATGCGCCACTATGCCCGGCTAATTTTTCTATATATATTTTTAGTTGTCCGTATAATTTCTTTCTATTTTTAGTAGAGACGGGGTCTCGCTCTTGCTCAGGCTGGTCTCGAACTCCTGACCTTGAGCGATCCACCCGCCTCGGCCTCCCAGAGTGCTAGGATTACAGGCGTGAGCCACCGCGCCCGGCCTCAATAATTTTTTGATCACGTGCCAAGAGAGTCCTTAAGATGTGGCAGGATGCTACTGTATTTTATGTAATAAGATGCTATTTTCTATTAATAAATGCACAGTGGGAATGGTTCTAGAAAATAAAATGTTAGCACAGTCTCTGATAAAAGCACAGTGAAGTATAAAGACCCATACTTGTCCACCATTCTTGAGTGTTCTTTGTTTTTGACCAAAGGGAACATAGAAATTTAAAAAATTACATGGTATCTACCTTGATCCATATACCACATGGCAATTTCTATTTGGGTACTCATCAATAACCATTGTTTTATAAGTTTAGACACCCAACGTCCCATTTGTCAGTACAGATTATAGACCATTATCTTTTGCCACAACTATCATTCCATTATCATACAGATGTATACAAACATTTATTATACTATATGTTGCTTTCTTCTAACACGAAAGTTAAACTTTTATGCCAGACTTCTTAGAGATGATGAATTAATATCAGATTTAACCAATAACCCTTATTAAATTGTTTGTTAGATACATATGGAAAACTATGAGTTTGATACTGGTGGTGTATGTCACCCAGTATTTAAAAAAAAAAAAAAAAACTCCATAAAGGAGTGTTAAAAGCATCATTAGTACAACATTCCTCCCTCTATAACTGGGTTGAATATTTCCTAGAATTTATCTTCCCAAGGGAAATTATTAAATACGTGTTAATAATCACTTACTCCAAGGCAAAGGAAAGCATCAATTGTGTCAGGCAATGTGGGTTCTTACATGATATTTTGTAATTCCTGGAAATTTTTATTTCAAGATAACATCTATAAGGTAATGTTTGTTTCACAGAGCTGACCAAAAAATGAAATTGTAATTTGACACTACCATTAGGAAAACTGTGGTTGTAAGGAGTATGAAGGTTTTAGGACAACAGCTTAAATCACTGTCACTGGGACTAGTTTTTAATTAGTTTTAGATACCTTCTCTCCTTAAGAATGATATATTAACCTGCTGGAGCTTTATTTTTCATTACCAAAGTCCCAGACTGATTAACTTGTTCTATGATCTGTGTAATCAATTGTTTATTGTGAATTGAACCAACAGCTGCAGAACACAGTTGGAAATAACCCAGGAGCAAAGGAAGACATAATTTCAGGAAGAGAAACACAAAATATAAGGAATCAAGCCAACTAAAATATAACTTATGCAAACATGAGTTTAAAGGTGTCTCTAGTGTGCTACTTCTTAAGTATTAACAAGAAACAGTCACAGCCCTCAGGTCCTAAAGTAAAACACTGACACAAAGTAGGAAGTAAATTATCTGAGCATAATGGAAGGTTGGAGATCCTGTTTTTACACTAAGAAGTTTAATTATATTGCCAAAAAAGACTGTCATGTTCTCTAGACTTTTTATTGTTGTCGTTCTAATTGTATACACCTGTAGAATTAAAGTGATTTTTTTTTTTGTTATTTTCTTACATGAAGTAAAATTCTGCTTCACTTTTTGATACACATATTAAAAAATGACTATTTGAAATAGATTTATAATTTATAATTTATCCTCCAAAAATTCTTATTAATCACAATGGCTAAAATTGTATTGGTACTTGATTGTTGTGAGCAGAGTAACAGTGCATTCTATAGCAGGGAATATTTTCTATTTATTTATTTTTAATGTATTTATGTCTTTGTATTTAACACTTAGACAAAATAATTTTTCAAAAAATATTTGGACATTGAATTTCAGAACTGGAAGTTTTCAAAGAGAACATAAAATGGATATAATAAAATGGATCAAATTTAATTTTTCATCACAATCTCAATGTAAATTATTTTTTTCTTTTTCATTTTATTATTTATTTTTTCAGTAACTTGCTCTGCTTCCTTTCACAGGATTTTAGCCCTATAAAAAATTTTTGCACATCCCTTTCCTCCTCAGCAGCTGCTTCTGGAGAACCTAATTTGTGACATTACCCTGCCTGTAAATCAGATAGAATTCATTTTATAGCATTTTCTTCTAAACAGTATTAGTTCTATTAATTGAGTCAATTCCATTTTTTCTTGATACAATTTTAATGACTTACAGAAAGTATAAATTACTTTATATAAAATGATTGATTTTATTAGCTTTAGCAGCTTCATTTAAGAAAATTAATAATATGTCTTCCCGAACAGCTCATTGACTGTCTCCACCATAACAACTCATTTTCTCAGTAAAAATGAGAGAATGAGAACAGAATGTGGAAATGTTGCAATAGGTGGAACTATGAAACAAAAGTGAGAGGCAAAATGCTTTCAAGCGTTTTCAAATTTGCTTTATTGTTTTTATTTCTATCTATTCTATGTGTCTATCTATGTATCTGTCTATGGGGAAAGACAGTATTAGAATCTTTTTAAGAAAAAATATTGCAGAACTATTTTAATTTTTTTTAATTCCAAGATCAGTTTTATCCAGGATTTTTTTAAATTGCCCAAGTTATTGCTATTTTTAAGAATATACAAATTCATCTTTATATTCAGAGGTGAATATTAATTACCTACATTTTATTGATTATTTTATATATTGTATTATATTCTATAAGCTTCAGAATGTAATTCCATTTTTTATTTTGAATGAACAGGTTAGAGGCAAACATAATCAAAAGCATTAATGTGTTCTTTCATTCACACACCTTTAAGTATTCACTGAGCTCCGCTAAAGGAAATATCATCTGCTCTACGTGGAAGATGTAAGGGTAATTGACAAATCATGTTTTTCCAATGGTTTGAAGCTTATTGAGGGAGACAGGCATATCCATATGTAAATACAATATGTTGTGATAGCTGCTGATAAGGAAACTGTGATAAAGAAAATTGTATGTCCTTAAAAATGACACAAAATCAAACTTGGATACGAGTGGAGAGGGGGATGGAAAGAGATCTGGAAACACACACAATATACACGTACACACACACTCCTTCCAACTTCCAAACCCTAATTGTCAAATTATGTCCCAATTTTGGTTTAGTAAATATTGTGACCAATGAGGTCGTTTTAATAAAACTTACCATTATGTAAATACTAATTCAGACATGGCTACATAGTGTACTGTGCTTTCCTCTTATTCTTTTACCATGTTTTATTCCTCATGAAGTTAGCTGATGTTTTTGCTTTTTGCTTTCTTATTTTTTCATCTACTTATCACTATTTCTTACTCAGTTGCTCTTCACTGATTCATTTCCTAAGTTTTCCCCTGCTCCTTTGGAGACTTTCATCATCTTACTCCAGTCTATACTGGTAGGTAGGCTTACTATTCATTTTCATTCTTACTATTTATTACTTCCCTCATCTTCATTTTTGGAATTTCCTTATCTCTGTCATGATTGGATACAAAATTTCTGGATTCTAGATTTCATTTTTTTAAACTTTTTTGGTTGATTCCTTCCTTTTAACAAATTATATCGTCTAGTTATATAGCTTCTTAAGAAAAATTAATTATTTTTTATTTCAAGTATTTGAAAATGCTGTTATGATACCCAATGAGTTGATTGACATTGAATTAGGTATAGGTCTTATTTTTCATCGGAAATTTTCAGTTAAAGCATTTCGAAATGTAAAGCAATAGGTTTAAGTCTCAATATACTAAAAACTATTTAGTAAGTATGGAAACTCAGTATCATGCATTTATTGTCTCTCTTTAAATTAACAGTTGGATATTGTTTTGTTTTGTTTTTCAGAGCTGGGTCTCACTCTGTCACCCAAGCTGGCATGTAGCAGCGTGATCATAGCTCACTGTAACCTTGAACTTCTGGGCTCAAGCTGTCCTCATGTCCCAACCTTGACCTCCCGTCCCGACCCCTACCTCCCAAAGTGCTGGGATTACAAGTATGAGCTACCACAGTAAGCCCTATAGTTGGATACATTTTTTTTAAATTTAAAATTACTTCACCTGAAAAGGTGTCTGTCTAGAGGCCAAGATACAAAAATATAGCCTGAAGAGGAACTAGAATAGAGACCAAACAAAAATGATTAATCAGAAAAAGTGTACCTCTTTTAGAATATTAAAATAAAGTTATCATCCTAAAAAGAAAGTACCAGGCCCAAATGGTTTCATTTATGAACTCTTCTAAACATGCAAGAAAGAAATAATACAAATTCTCTACAACTTCTTCAAGAAAATTGAAACATAGAAACAGAAGAAAAAATTCCCAAATTATTCTGAGTCCAGCATTATCCTAATACCAAAACTAGATAAAGACATCACAAGAAAACTATAGAACAATATCCCTCATGAGCATGGATGTAAAAATCTTCAAAAAAATTAGCAAATTGAATCTGACAATGTGTAAAAAGAATTATACAGCATAACCAAGTGGGACTTATTCCAAGAATGCAGAGACAATTCATTATTGGAAAATCAATCAGTGTAATATACACATTAGCAGGTTAAAGAAGAAAAATTATATGAGTATACCAAGTAATGCTGAAAAAAATTGCAAAATCCAGCACCCATTCATGACAAAAACACTCAGAAAAGTAGGGATAGAGGAAAACTTCACTAACCTGATGAAGAAATGCTATAAAAACAAACAAACAAGAACAGTTAACATCATAGTTAATGGTGAGAAACTGGACACTTTACCCATAGTATCGGGAATAAGGCAAATGTGTCCACTCTCATAATCATATTTAACATAGTACTGTAAGTACTAGCTAGTCCAGCATGGCAAGAAAAGGTAATGAAACTTATAAAGATTCAGATGGGAGGAATAAAATTGTCTTTGGTCTATATATTTTTCAATATAGAAATCCCAAAATATCTACCAAAAAGCTATCGTGGATCTAAGAAGTGAATATAGCATTAGGCAATTGGAACGTAGAAGAACAAGACACCACTAAACACTTAACAGAATGGCTAAAAATCAAACAACTGGCAATACCTATTGCTGGAAAGAATGCAGAGCAACAGGAGCTCTCATTCATTGTGGTGGGAATGGTACTTCTAATTTGGAAAGTAGTTTGGCATTTTCTTAGTAAGCTAAACACAATATCACCATATAATCTGGCAATTATGCATTTAAGTATTTACCCAAGTAATTTGAAAATTTACACACACACACACACACACACATATATACATGCAAACCCTTCTTGTAAATATGTATAGCAGCTGTATTCATAGTGGCAAAACCGGAAGCAATAAAGTTATCCTTCAATATGTGAATGAATAAACAAAATATGGTATATTCATAAAATATTATCCAGTGATAAGAAATGAGCTATCAAGCTGTGAAAAGACATGGATGAATATTAAGTGCGTATTGCTAAGTGGAAGAAGCCAGTCTAAAAAGCTGCATAGTGCATGATTCCAATTGTATGACATTACAAAAAGGAAAAATCATAGTGACAATAAACCCATCAATGGTTGCTAGCGGTTCATGGGTTGGGTTGAATAGCTGAACCACCAGAGATGTTTTTTTAAGGTAATGAAACTATTCTGTATGATACTGCTATGATAGATACCTGACACTATGTATTTGTCAAAATCCCTAGAACTTTACAGCACAAAAAGTGAACCTTAATGTATGCAATTTTTAAAAAAATTACTTAGGAGATTGGGGGTCCCAGGATAAAATGCAGAATGTGACAAAACAAATATAACTGTATTACAAATATATGAAATGACCTCACTAAAGGGGACGGGGAAAAAGCATTGACCTAATTTTGGAAATGGATGTAATCTGTAAGACTAAAGGCAAAAACAAAAATGCAAACAAACAAAAAAGCCCGTATAAAAGCCCTGTACTCTAGTTAATAAGGTTGTTTCCGACGTTGGCACGAGTTAAAAATTCACGTGCCACTGTACATGTGTGTTGTAGTCGAACAATTAAGTAAATTGATGGTGGATGGTAGAAGCCAGTTTTCTGACTATCAGAGTGAAAGCCTATAGATAAGCAATGTTAGAAGGCTAAACAAACATTTAGTAATAAATTCATGTTGGAGACATAAGCATAAGCTCATGTTTATCTTAATATAGGTATGCATTTTTTTCATTTCTAAACATTTGTTTATTATATATACACACATACATGAATTAATATGCTCTCATGTATTTTCTTGTTCTGTCGGCTAAAGGGGCCTATAAGCAACGACACCCAGATACAACCAGTGAACCCAGCACCTAGATCTTGGTTTCTAATGCCATTCTCCAATAAAAGAAAGAAGTCCTTGCAGAAATGCCTGCCTCTACGATTGGAGCAGGAACCCAGGGCATCTTATGGTGCTGGAAAGTAAGGATGTGTCCAAAATAAATAAATAAATGCACACCCCATAATGATGTCAGTATGTCAAAGAGACACTAAAGCCAATTTAATAAACTCCCAATGGCTAAAACTGGAATAATTTGGGAAGAAAATAAAGCAGTATTTGATTAAAATCCAAAGTATAAAATAAATATCCATGATTCATACTAATATAAATAATTGAACAAATAAATAAATGGGGAAGAGGAGGCAAAACTCTGATATATAAAATTTCTAAATAATTTATATAGATCCATGGCCATCATAAGAGCTCATGCCTAAAGTTTGGGCTGCACACAGTTACTTTCTTCCAAAAAATACAGTATATGTGAAGGAGACAAAAAGAGTATCGTGGAGAAACCTGGCAAATACTGTCTCAGCCAGGTGACCAAGGTCAACATCAACAGGGAAAAGTCATGTTGCTAGTGTGTATCCTTGATATGATGGGATAAAATGGCAGTTTGCCTCTGTGGACTTCTTTTCAAAAATGCCTAACAAGATGAGTCATGAGAAAACCATCAGACAAATTCCAATTGAGGAACATTCTACAAACCTCCTGAGCAATACCCTTCAAAACTATCAAGGTCATCGAAAACAAGAAAAGTCTGAGGAACTGTCACTGTCAAGAGGAGCCTTAGCCTAGTGGTAGAGATATATTAACTAAGTGCACTATGATGTCTTGAAATGGATCCTTGAAAAGAAAAAGGATACTAGGTAAAAAACTAATGAAATCTGAATAAAATACTATCTTCAGTTAATAATTGTATAACAATATTGGTTCATCAATCATAACACATACATTATACTAAGATAAGATGCTAATAATAGTGGAAACATGGTGCAAGGTACATGGGAACAACTTTGTTCTAGTTCTGTACCTTTTCTGAAAATCTAAAACTAGTCCACGATAAAAAGTTTACTAAAGAAAGACAACAGTGAGAAAATGAGTAGACAAACTATGGCTTGTGAGAAAATATAAAATATTGACCAGATAAAAGGCTTATATTTAACACATACAAAAACTCTTAGAACTAAACAATAAAAAGATAAAAAAAATTTTTTAAATGGCAGAAAAGTTATTTTATTCAGTTGCTTTAGGGGAACTGTTTCAATTGATTGTTTTTATGCCTGAATATTTTGGTAGAAATATCAAAGTAGTCACTCTATCTTCTAATGAATATGTTAATATAGTAAGAGAAACTCAACTTTAACAACAGAGACTGAGAGTGGTATCATCTTGGAACGCACAGTGAACCAGTGCTCTGTGAAATGATGTGGCTTTGCTTTATAGATTGTATATTTGAGTGGGTGAAATAGAGGGAAAAATAGGGTAAAGCCGTAACTCATGAGGCTCATCTACGAATTTAAATTGCATAGTCTGCCTTCACTGAGAAGGGAAATTTCATAATCCGCAAATACCCAGTATATGAGGCATTTGTCAATGTTTGCTAATTGATTAAACTTTTTTCTTAAATCAAAAAGAGTGTATGTTTCTTAACTACCCAACCTCAGTTACCATATTATTTATAAAAATTTGTTTTATTTCTTCCTCTATTTTGGGAAGACATTTATATTTCACTAATAAGCATTCCCTTTTGTAATGTTTATGGTTTGTGTAATGGGTGGAAATAGGCAGTAAGAGGTAAATTGACATTTCACCTACATGAACATATCTTATATCAGTATAAAATAAAAAGGTAAGATTTGAGGGTTGTGGACAGAATACTTTGTTTCCGATATAAATTGTTATATTTTAAGTTCACAGTAGGATCTTCTTCATTTAAAAGTTAAATTGAATGAACCAGATACCACAGTTGTTGCTTACTTCAAAATTAGCCTTTCAATTAATGAGAAATGTTGGCAAGGGTTAAGGAGCAAGGACTCTGCATTATTCATTCATGTATTTATTATGTATTTCATGCCATAATACATTACCCTGAATCATGTCTTATAAATAAGAATTGGGAACCTTGTAACACACTGAATACAAATGTATCTTAGCTGTGTAGAAATGTATTACATGTACATACATTAAAATCATAGCATATTAAGTCTAGGACCTTATAGGTCATTTAGTACAATTTTGTCATTTTTCAAATGGTATGGGGTGGGCATGGAAGTTTTTTTTACAGAAGTGAGGGAAAGGATAAGTTAAATAGCTTCTCAAAAGTCACACGCATGTTTAGTTTCTGAACTAGAGCTAGAATCCAGCCATCTTTATTTTTAGTGTAACATATTCTCCACTAATAATTTTTAAAAGGTGACAAAAAAAGTGTGAACTCTAATAAAAAATAAAATATAAATAAGCTGCACATATATTTTAAACAATTATTTTCAAATACTAGAGATTATATTAAGTATAATTTGTCATTTTATATTTTACTGTAGTTGAAAGAAAATTACATTATAAAGTAATGGGGGTCAGAGACTTACTCTGCATTAAGACATTTAAGCTCTTTTCCATTCCATCTTTCTTATATCTTTAAGGATTTTTACCCAAATATAATTAATTTGGATAATATCTGACAGTTTTCTGTATTTTATATTCCATTTAACTGTAGAGGATCAATATGTATGTAGTTTTACTCTTCCTAAATGTGAAAATGTAGGTAATTAAAATCTGTCACTTTTCTATCTAAAATTAATTGCTATGAACTCTAAATATGTGGCAACATAACAAAAAGGATAGAATGTGGTTAGAACAACATTTTATTTGGGGCTGGCTGAAATATTATCTCAAAGTATTTCTGTTCTTCTTTACTTTTAAAACTTTTGTCTTACTAATAGACATAAATAATCTAAAAGATATTTTAAATAAAATACCTAAAAGCTAACTATAAATAAAGCTGAAGATTAGGAGCAGCTTGATAGGATATAAAAAAAATGAGTGGGAGGTTAGAAAGCCATATATGATAACTAGCATTGCCAGCGACCTGTGTTATTGAACAAATGATTGGTCCTCAATTTCCTTAATCTTGGGGAACAAGAGGGCCAGATAACATATCCTTGTTGTTCTATCCACTTCCTAACTTCCATATTTAAGATTTTTCACTATGAAAAAGGTCAAGTCTTGTAGTTCATCTTAAATAATCGAAAGTGAAATTAAAAAATAATGACAACTATATTTAAAATAAAACACAGTGTTCATTAAAAAGATATAAAATAACTCAGAACTTGCTAGCACTTAAATATAGACTACAATGATTTAGGTCATTACAATTTAATTAAAGAATACTGAAAATACCATTTACTGACTGTTCTTCAGCTTTTCAAGGTATGTGATAGCTATTCCTTGTATGCTTTTAGAACCAGTTCTTCAAAACTCTAACAGAGGTTCTGAAATAAAATCTGATACTTGGAAAAAAAAATCATGAACAAGCTTTTTTTAAAAACAACAACAACAACAACAAAAAAAAAACAGAAGTCCTATATTCAGGTGAAATAAAGAAAGTTTTTAAAAAGTCTGATTAATTAATAATTATAAGTTAGAGAACTAATTGGGTTTGAGAGTTCTGTTTAACCACAAACCATGTACTTGTTTTTGTATTCCATTTAACTGTAAAGGATCGATACAGAGGCTTCTATCTAGCAGTGTGGCAGATTCCATGACCTGAATCACTTTTGAAATACACAATCGAGCTCACAGGAAAATAAGTGAACTCCCTATTGACCAAAGAAGAAAGAATTGAGAATTGAAACAGTGAGAACAGGAGCTCACATACAGGTTGGTGCTGGTGGCTTCCAGTCTCAGTAACCACAATCCTTTCATTTTCGTGCCAGACATGCAAATGAAGGATGACACACTGGGCTCCATGAAGGGAGGGGTGAGAGTTGTGTACTCCGCAGAATACCAGGGACCGTGATAGACCATATTCTCAGTGAAAAGGTAGAACAGAAATAAAATAAATCTGAAAGAAGAAACCTTACGTCTACTTTATTTTTAACTTCAACATGTTGTGACTTTCAGTTGAAAATCGTGTTAAATTGAGGCCATTTTTATTGAAAGCGCTTTCTGAAAATATATTCATTTATTTGCAGATTTCTGTCAAAATATGCTGGGTCATTCAGTTCCAAATATTCTTTGATGAGAGAGAATTGTAAGAGTGTACACAAAGCAGATTTTGTCTGATAAAGGTAAGACTAAATATGAGATTGCAAACCTTTTTGTGTATTTATGCCATTTTTTCATGTAATAATTATACAAGCAGAATAGCCATTCAGAATGTTTTTATAGTCAATGGTGGGAGGAATCTCTTTTTACATATGGTAAGAATAAGCCATACTTTGATTGAAAGAATAGCTATTGTACATAATGCATCTGGAGCTTTTCACTTAGAAGTCAGATGTTTCATTCATGAATATTACAGTCAGTGAATGTTAAAAGAAGGCAAGGATTCTAGATTGGTAAGGCTGTACTAGCATCCTATTTTGTGGGCATCTGTAATAGCTCTATAATTACAGGGGAATTACATGTTCCTACAAATTGCTTGATAATTATACTGGATATTACCAAGTAATTCAAAGATTAGTTACTATAAAACTCACAATTTTGAGATCTCTTCACAACATATTGGCTTATACCTTAAATAGTGGACATTTGGAATGGATTTCTAATTATTTTTAGGTTATTTTTCTGCATAAATTTAGTTAGAAAAAGCAAATACTTATCAGAAAGAACAAATAAAATATGAAGGTAGATGAATCATTTATCTTAATACTTAATTTCTGTTCATGGTACATGTCATTATCACATTTCCTTTAATCTAGATCATGCTGGGGGACTGCCCAGAGGATTCTAATAAAAGTGACTTTTAAATCAAAATAATTAATTAGGTAAATTAATATATAGTATCTTGATATAAGCAAAATATTTTACTTCCCCAAGCCCTTATAACTACATTTAGGTTGACAGTTAGCAAACCTGAAAGATCAAATAATAAGTTGAGTTAAACCAGAGACTCAACAACATTTATGTAACAGTAATTGGCATAGGGAAATTATAAGATTTTAGAAAAAATAAAACTAGTATGAGTGCAAATATAGAACAATTAAAATGTGTGTTTGAATATTTGTGTGTTTTAAAAAAACTGATTAGAGGATGAAATATTTCTTTGATATCCGTATGCTACTTAATTGTCAGGTAATATTTCATGCTGTAATTATGGGATGCATAGATGTTGCTTGCAAGGAGACAGCGCAATGAGGAAGTAGGAGCTGGGGGCTGGCACTACAGCTCTCTTCAAATACTGAGCAAGAATTTTGTGGTTTAGAGAACAACAAGAGGAATTCAACCAACTAGGCATATTTCTAATTAAAACTTAAAGTATTAGGTCTCTCAAATGAAAATTTGTGCACTTCTTTCAAAATTATTAAGAATTTCAAGACAGTAACAACTGAGCATTAAATCAAACATAAGGTCTTTCTGAACATGGGGCCTTTGCAGCTGCCTAAGTTGCATGCCCATGTAGCTGGCCCAAATACAAAGGTGCAAAATATTTACTTTGTAGCCCACATTGCCACTGCACAAGAAGAAGTGATCCAGCATGGATGATGCTTAGAAGTCCGAGCTAGCAATTTAAAAGTTAGAAACAAAAAAGATATAAAATTCAAATATCAACTATGTAGAAAATAATGAAATGATTTCACCCTAAAATGCTCTGGACACTTCACACTTTTATCCTGGAAAAAATTTTGACAATATATACTTTATTATTATAAATTAAAATACTGAAAATAAATGATCTGGATATTCATCTCAAGAAATCAAAAACTAGACAGTACACCAAAATATTATAAGTTGTACTGTAGTTTAAGTGAAGAACTATTTTAACTAACAAGACAACGTAAGAATCGTATCTTTATATGGCAAAAGAGATGAAGGAGTTCTTTAGGGTCTCTTTTATAAGGACATTTTATCAGGGCTCTGTCCCCATGACCTAATCACCTCTCCACAGCCCCATCTCTAAATATCATCACGTTGAGGATTAGGTTTCAACATATGAATTGCAGGAGGACACAAACTTTCAGTCTACAGCAGCACCTGAATGGAAATCATAGGATGTGGTGGTGTTTCAGTTATCTACTGGTACTTTACAAATCACGTCCATGCTTAAGAATTGTACAAAACCAAAAATATTTGCCATTTGCTTTGAAATGGAAAGTGGACAAAAGCCTGAGAGCAGCAAGGATGGGGTTATTGGAGGCTTAACAGGAAGTGAAAAAAATTGTATGCACGCTGAGAAAAGATGACACATGTTAAAAAGGGTCAGGCTATTCTTCAACACTTTTGCCTATGATAATGTAGACAATTGTAAAATATACCTAATGAACTTGTGAAAGTGAAAATGAAGATTTCTAGAAAGAATGTACAAAGTGCCAAATGCCTTTTTTTTTTTTTACTGTCCATGATAAAATTCAGGAAAAGAGAAATGTATTGAAGAAGGAACTGTCCATTTTTGAGGAAAATTTAGAGGAGCTATTTCTACCCGAGGACTTGCTAAGTTGGAAAATAAAACTATTTCTCCTTTCAAGCTTCTCTAGTTGGCAAAATGTTCTCAAAGTAAGCAATTGCACCAAGGAGAAGAAATTGAGGGTAAAAATTTTATCTATGGTGGAGCTGCAAGACTCTGTTACTATATCAGAAAGATTCAAGGCAAGGCCTTCTAGAACCTCTTTTCTAAACCACAGTACTTCTGAAAAATCTTGTGGACCTTGATCCCCAGAAACTTGACTGACACTCCAAGCAAGGTAGAGAGCAGCATGCCTTGAAATCAGTTGTGTATACGGCTTTTGTCTAATAGAGTGAATCTGAACAAGATTCATGGAAAATCTTCAAAGTTTTAAAGAGTTTGTGTTGTCAGGGACATCATCAGCTTGGAGTTAAAGATGAAAGAGATGTTAAAATTAAAAGAAACTTCTAGGTTCTTAAACTTCTATAGGTAGGGAAGCAGTCTAAGAGTACTATTCACCTGCAAACATGGGCCATTTCTTATGGATAAGGAAAAATGACATCAGAGAGTGGGACCAAAAGCTCAGAGAATACAACAGAGAACCTGGGAGTATCAATCCTTGAGAGCAAAACTGATCTTGCTCCACATGCAATGCATGCTTCTGAGCAAACAGAATTGGTGCTGTATGTCTGGCAGTCTCTCAGAAATGCTATGGAGCAATAATGGCCACGTGTATTTCATTTTCCTTTGTTTGAACTACTATTGCTATAGCATCACCACCATGACTACCATTTGTATTACTATATGGCAACAACTTTTCCTATAAACTTTTGTCTTTTTAGACTCAGGAGTGTCATTATAGTGTTTGGAGAAAATGGGGTTAATTTGTGGCCTAAACAGGATCCTTAAAATATATGAAAATTTCATTTTAACCACTTGGTGATTACCCACTTCCCTGTCTCCATTCATGACAAAATTAAATTGGCACTATGAGCACTTCAAAGTAACCATAAGATCTGTGGTCAAAAGTTGAAATTGTGAAATTTTCTTTCCTAGATACTTCTAGATAGTTGAGAAATTTTTCCTGGAAGCTGAATGTTAACATATCTATCTTTATGTAAGGAAAATTCCAATATAGTTGCTAAATTATAAATTAAGTAGACTTTCCACAGTTCAAGAGAAATAAAGTGAACAAAATAAGGACCTTGAAAAAAAAAACTAGTTACATTATTTCTTAGTCTTGGGGGTATGGAATTAGAAATTTAATTTCTACAGGTTAAGAAGAAAGCCTTCAAAAATTGATAATTTCATTGTAGTAATATTATCATTTAAAACTATATAAATTGGTGAACTATATTTTAAGCTTAATTCATTCTGCTTGATTTCTAATATACATAAATTATACAAATTCCTGCATACATTATGCCAAATAAATCATTTTCAAAATCCAAAAATATTGTTCAACATAAAGTCAGGCTGGTACATTATATTATAGTGGATATTTTGAGGATAAATACATTAAAATTATTTTTTTTCTGTCCTGAAACAATGCAGCTTTGTACTGTAAGTGCCATTCAATCATTTTATTCACCTGTATTTTTGTAATAGGAATTTCAGGGGATTTTAGAAAATTTGTGTTCATTTCTGAAACCAAACTTTCTTACAGTAAATTTTAATGCAACTTTACAGGGAAAAGAAGGTTTTTAAAATAAATTTTCCTTCAATTTGGAGTAAACTATTCATAATTCAAAAAAGCAAATTGCTACACATTCTTTAATAGCACCTATGACAGTTTGCAAAGACTTCTAACCTTATGTTAAGGATCTTTGTTGTCACACTGATCTTTGAATAGTTTCACCTGTTTCTCCTCTTTGCTCAAGTAGAAATGACTGAAATACTTTCTAAAGCCCTAAAAAAAAGCCTCATAGACATTCAGCTTCTGTCAAGGGGAGGGACTATGGGACTATATATAGCCAGGCACCATCATCTAACATCCTTCTAAAGACTTGTCAAATCTGTACCTAACAGAGAGATCATTTCTGCATTATAGGCATAAAAATGGTTGTAATTAACTTCTCAAGCCCAACAACATGGTGAGAGAGATAATTATAAAAGAATTCAAACCAATCTCGGTTTAATTATTCTGCACAGAGATGGGGTGGGTGCATTTCCAATAGCCTCCTGTTGTGCTATTGAAATGAAAGCAAGCTTGATTAGGACAGATTATGTCAGGTTTCTCTTCATCCAAATAGTTATATTTACTGCCAAAGTAAAATACAAGAAGTAACCTTTCTCAATTTATAGAACTATTGCAGAGAACTTAGTTTATAGGTCTTTGAAAGAGGAGGGTGGGTAATAGTTTAGGTTGAGGTCATATACCTTGGAGAAGAAAAAGTTACTCTGACAAACATTCAAATCCAATTTGACAACAATGGCAACAAATTAAAACGTGTCACTGTTTTTGACACGTTTAGTTTTGTTTTGAAACTAAAAGGCCTCTCTTATTTGATTTGTGGCATTATAGTCTTCAGTGTGACGGGAAGAGAAGCACTACAATTCTATTAAAAGAGAAACCATACAAGTGCTATTATTATTGTTATTATTATTAACCTAAATATTAGCACATTTCTGCTTCTCATGCTTTAAATTTGTGTATCTTTAAATATTAGTAAAAACTTCCTTTTCTTTCCTTCAAGTTAAAAAAGAATAGAACTATACCACTGTTATTTTGATGAGTTGGTCAAATGACTATAATACTGCATGAAGAACACAGTGTGAAGTAATAGGTTATGAAAACTACAAAAAACTAATATTTTGTGAATGCTTCTTGTGAAATGCCCAGTCCTCACCATCTTAGGGACATTGCTTCTATGACCTCTACAATATTATCTGTTTCTGTACTATGTCATATAATAAAATATACACCCAGAAACATTACAACAAGGATTTAATATAAAAAAAAAAAAACAACATGCCATGCAGATGAGACTGCTGGGATTATATCTACAGATGAAGCTAAACATATTTACTACAAATAAATCTCAAATATATCTCTGAGCTTCCTAAAAGTCTGGGAAAATATACAATAGTAACATGATCCTTACTGGCTAATAGAGATGAGATATAAAGTATTTGTGAAACATAAATCTAAAGAGAAATTATATGGAATATTAAACAGCCTGACCTCATAACAATTTTTGTTTAAAAAGTATGGGCATGAAAATTAACTTTTATCTCATTTAACCATTGTTCCATAGGTAATGAAGTATCCATGGAGATCTAATGTTATACAGACCAGTATATAATTTTAATATATTTTATTTATATCTATTTTATGATTCTGTCTAGCTTTGCTTTAATTTTCAATCTCATTTTCATATTTTTTTACTTCATTTGCTGTTTATTCCTCTAATATTAATGGAATAATGTGTACTTTCAAAGTAAACAACATGATTACCTGAAAATATTTTGAAGAAGATGGGAGAAAATAAATTATCTCATGATCGTGTAGATATATGAATTATATGAAACATTTTAAATAATAAAGTTTGATTAGGTCAAGTAAAGCCAGATTGAGTTACTTTCCAAGTCTACACTTAGGAAATGTCAGTTTCTGGCCAGCTGGGCGCAGTGGCTCACCATGCGTGTAATCCTAGCACTCTGGGAGGCTGAGGCCGGAGGATCATTTGAGCTCAGGAGTTCGAGACCACCCTGAGCAAGAACCTGAGCAAGAGGGAGACCCTGTCTCTACTATTAATAAAAATAGAAAAAATTAGCTGGGCATGGTGGTGCATGCTTGTAGTCCCAGCTACTTGGGAGGCTGAGGTAGGAGGATTGCTTGAGCCCAGGAGTTTGAAGTTGCTGTGAGCTAGGCTGATGCCAAGGCACTTTAGCCTGAGCAACGAGCAACAGAGCAAGACTCTGTCTCAAAAAAAAAAGTCAGTTTCTACAACTAGTAGGCACATGTAATGTATGTGGCAAACTCCATGAGATTAACTCTTTACTACGTTATTTTAAGAGCTGGTAAATGTTATTATTCCTATGTATTTTTTTCAATTCTTGACTATTTTGCCACTCATTTCAATGAGTATTCCAAAATTATTTTGCCCTAAAATGTGATAATAATTGTTGCTAGAAAAATAAGACCTAGAACAGAATTTCCAATGTTAGTTCTGAAAATGCTGATGGCAAGAAATGATCATTTCTTTATAACAAATATGTCTTGGTGGCCTCTAAGGGCAATGACTAATATTTTCATCAAAACAAATGAAGGTATTAAATGTTGGATAGACTCAAGATAAAGGGAAAAAGGAAAATTTGCTTCAAATAATAGCAAAAGAAAAATTCAACACTTTTGTCTTACCCCCAAATCCTTACAAATTATCAATGGATGAAGATTTATATTCCTAAATTCACACATTCCCAATCCCATCACAGGCACTTCTTTGGAATCTCTAAATGAATTTGATGTTGAGAAATAAAACTATTACCAATACTGTAAATATGTGCACTTAAAAACTCCAAAAGCCATAGGGCAGCATATAAATATTTAGTCCAAACTATCTCCCAATATAAATATTCCTCCAGCCACCACTGCCAAATTGAAACCTTCCAGAAAAAAAGAAACGGCTGCATTTTTTTAAGGAAAATAACACTTTCTCCGGTTCTGCAATGTCACAAATCTAAATGATATTTTGCAAATATTATTGTTCTTAAAAATCTTATAAGAAGCAGTTGAATGACTTAATTGACAAGTGTGGCTGTGTGTGCACACATGTGTTTGTGTGCATGTATGTCCTTACTTGTGTGTATGTGTTTGTGTAAATGAGTGTTAGCATGTATGTATGTTTTAGGAACATTAATGGATTGGATGGAAAGGCAAGTTTTAAATTTCTGCCTTTGGACAGAACCAGGTCTGTCTTTTCACTATGGCAAGATTAATTTTTGTTTCACAATGAGAATTCAATCAAATAGTATACTCGGTTTAGATAGTTGTCTAGAAATGTAAAGTCTTTCCCCTGGCTGTTAAATGAATCTTCTGCTGTATTGGGGACTGACTCCTGCACACAATATTTTCCTATCTTCTATGTCAAGTTTCAAGGCTTCTGCCATTGAGAGTCACTGGCAAGAGATTGGAATGTACATGTTGAGGGAGGAAACAGAGCAGGTCTGCCCCTTTCTCACTCTGCATTAGTGGCATCTTGTGCAGTGGCTCTGCCTCATCCATAGTCTCTGGTCCCACCAGATTCACTGTGGCTGCTTTTTCTGAATGTCCTCAGATCCTGGGCTCCGGTCACCTTGCCTTTTTCCCATATCCTTCTATATTTCAAAATGGTAGCTGCTTCCTGCATTTGCTGATCTCTGGATTTCCTCACTATCCACTCTTTGCACTTTTAGCATTTCTAGGCATATTTGTATATCAGTCTCTCTTTGAAATTCTCTTTATTGAATTTGGTGGTATTCCTTTGGTCTCCCTGCTGGACCTGACTTAAACCATTACCATTCCTTGATATTGGACAACAAATGACAATCTAGAGGAACAAACGCATTACATTATTTACTGCAACAAGTTATGCAAAACAAAAAAATGAGATTATCAAAAATAATTAAAAATCTGTCATTAATACCTGTAGGGATTGCCATAGGGTTACTGTACTGGGGCTGAGGGTCTTGAGCTCATACAGTCACGACTTCCTTCAGTGATAAGTTGAACGTTGAAAAAAAATTACAATAATATTTAGTTTGTAACTAGTTTTTAAATGTAATCATATTTCATATTTTATAAGTAGGTAGCAAAATCTAATCCAAAGTGCATATTCAATTCAGCTAAAATTTACTGAAATTCCTGAAAGAAAAGTGCCTAATATCTGTTCGTTAGTATACTATTCATAAACTTACTTAAGGAGAATAGGTAACATTATAATACAATGCATAAAAAAATGTGACATACCATCAGATTTTTCTGCCATGGACACAGAACTTCTTGGTCCTTTCTGATGTAAATATCTAGCACCTTTTTCTTTGTAATGAAATGTAACTTCCTGCAAACAGCAGATTTTGGCATTTTGATTTGTGGGATGTCTCTCTTAAATAGTAATTTTTAAACAATGAAACAAGTAATACTTCTTTTTAAGGCATTTTATCATTTAATCTATTTTCTCTCACAGTATTTTTATTTTTTTACTTTGTGGCAAGAAAAAGTAAGATGAAATATTTTCTCTTCCCATATTCGTGTTGCCTAGAAGTGGTTCATATTTAAAGTTTATTCTTTTCACCTTGGACAATCTGACAAGGACAAATGGTTTATATATCAGGAAATACCCTGAACTGGGAGGTGAGGCTCTCACACTTTGTGTACACAGTGTCCTACAGAGGTGACCATAATGACTGTAATACATCATCTGGAAATGGGGCTGCAGAAACAGGGTGAATCCACGTCCCAGGAACAAAGGTTATTTATTTCTGCTGTTTTGATAGGAGCTGCTAGAAGCATTTTTCTAATGGTCCTAATGAGTCTCTGAAGACCTTGCTTCTTGTCTTATTTCTTACAGTACCTAAAAATAGAAGTCAGTATTTGGCAGCAATAGAACTAGATAAATAGATTCAAGAGCATTCAACAAACCACTTTAAAACATTCTTTTATTTATTTATTTTTCCTGGATGGTCTGGAGGAGAGTTTAAGCTTGTATTCTATGGTAGTCTAGTCAATATAAAATATATATAATATATGCTGAAAGAGTGCCTCGAATTTTGGGGTTTAAAGGTACAGCAACTCTTAGTCATGTCCAGAGCCATTCAAATGTGCTTTAATCCTATTCTCTGATTACATATTTAGTATGTTCATTATTGTGATTTCTGAATCTCAAATATACAAACTGCTACTTGAGAAAACAGTTTTGTTTACTGCAAGAGTATTACCTTAATGACCCTCATAGCAATTTTGCAATTTCTGAATTGTACAAAAGTACTTTAGCTGCAAGGTTATTTTCAGAATGCTGCCATTAGCTGAAAATTATTCTTTATACTTTTTTTTAAATTAGGAATAAGAGACCTCAGATTTAAATAAGATTGGGATATGGAGGTGGTGACATTGGGAGGCTTTATAAACTGGACACTAGCTATATGACAACCTGAGCAGTGACCAGAAGTCCCAGAGCAGTCACTTATCACCATAGGTCTGAGACCAGAACAGATCGTCCCAGGAGAAATCACACTCAGAAAAATTTGCTCAAATGCCTCAATTTATACAAACTTAATTTTGAACAGAGAGAATGTAAGGAATATTTCTGAAGGAATAAATTACTAAAATAGTGTTATGTTAACATTCAATGACTAGCAATGTGCACCCTATAGGGGATGGACACACTTGAAGCTCTGACTCGGGTGGGGCAAAGGCAATATATGTAACCTAAACATTTGTACCCCTGTAATATGCTGAAATAAAAAAAAAGAAGAAAAAGAAAATATATATGCATTTAAGTAAACCTTAATTGCTCAGTAACTTTGTCAAGTCACTTGGCATTTCATAAGTCCTTTTTCACTTTCTGAAAGCACATATTACAAGTCACACCTCCTTCTTTCTTTGTTATTTTACACATTCAATTGCTTACCTCTTCCTCTTAACTTTACCTACTCAAAAATCTTCCATGTTTCACTTTCTATGAAAGGGTCCATTGAGATTCCTATCCATACTTGAATATCACTGATATAGTAAAGGCAAATTTGTAAATTTTCACCGTGTTCCTTGAATACTTAAAGCATTTAAGTTCCTCATAGAATAAAACAAACAGTGCATACAATGGAGGAGTGCTTTATTTTTTATTTTCTCCTCTTAACAACAAGAGTCGACATACATTTTTTACACTTTAACTACATGAGATAAATTCATGCTTCTCTAAAAATATGCTACAGGTTTTAGTTTAGTTTGGTTTAATTTTGACATAATACTTTAGGTGAGATAAATAAAGCTTTTTAAAAGTAACAAAACTAAAATTGCACAGAAATCCATCATGAAAAACGCAGATTTTTCTACCCCCAAAATTTGGAACCAAGAGAGTATGGGAATTCTTAACTCTGTATGAAACTGCTTATTTAAAACATTTTTTTAACAGTCTAGTAGAGATGTTCTAATTTGACCCCCACCTGAAGTCATTAAAATTTATAAAAATACATATGAAGTAGAGGACCTTGTTGAACAAGAAAACGCTATGTGGATAGACATTAAAATGGAACAAAGATTGTCTTCACTTTGAATTAATTAAGTGACTAAATATAGTCCTAAATAGTCAGAATGTCATCTCATTGAAGTTTGAAAATAAAAAGGAGAAAAATGTTTATCTGCACAAGATTTAGAAACTTACATATCTCAAGTTAATTACTTTTGAATTTTTCCCTGGGTACATAATTTGAGAATAGTCATCAATAAGTTGTTGTATATTTTAAAATACCTAAAAGAGTGGAATTGGAATGTTCCTAACACAGAGAAATGATAAATGCTTGAGGAGATGGATATGATACAGGAATTACCCAGATATGATGAACACACACTGTATGCCTGTATCAAAATATCACATGTACCCCATAAATACATACAACTATCATGTACACATAACTAAAAATAAAAAAGAATAGAAATTACATATGAATCTTTTAAAATTTTATTTATCATTGAAATATATTGAAACTCTCTAAGCTGAATTTCTATGAGAAATCTGCTTATAATAAATCACTTCTATTGCCTCATTTTGGTGAGCAGGGCCATTTATTTTACTTAACGTGGGTGAGTAGCTTATTTTCATGGACTCTATTATCTTAAATAAGTTCATTTGCAAAAATAACAATGTTTATTGTTCTTTTTGCTTATTACAATGTAAGTAGTGTGTAACTAGGTCATAATTCTTCCATTTAGAATTAGGTCCATATAAAATACATGTAAGAATAATTTTTACAAGGGTTTTAAAATATGCTAGTTTCTAAACACCAGAAATCTATCAACTCTGCTAATAAATCTGCAATAACAGCAACAATATTTTCCTTTTATTATATATCATTTATAGTAATGTTCTCTTTTCATTATCTATCATTTATAAACAGAGACCTAAGATTTTTCTCCCCGATGAAAGAAGTAAATGATATAGTACATTACTATTTTATCATTTTATAATATAAAATCAGATGTATTCTCATTGAAATAACACAATAAGAAATCAATTTAAATACTAAGGAAACGTGTTCTAGTACATTTAAAATGAATAAATAAAAATAATAGGTTTACATTTAAAGACCAAACGGATACTGGGGTGGAGGAGAAACATTGAGTCCAAAACAGATTTCATGGTCAAGATTTCAAGGAGTGTATAATCTGAATAGAAGTGATATATTTAAAGATCACTGCAAATATCTTTAAAGAGTTTTAATTTTAATATGCACAGATATAATGCAAACAGCCACACTCTTCATGTTATTTTATTTTATTTTTTTTAACGCCTTCACTTGCTTCCTTTTGGATAAGAGTGATTCATGAAATAATGAATAGTTGTATTTTGTTTCACCACTAACCAAGACCATATCCTTCTCCATAAATGCAAATAAAACCATCCTTGGAGTTTGTTTAGGATGGTAGCCAGGAAATTTGTTGTACTGAATGGAGAAGACAAAGGAATTGTTTAGGGTGACCCAAGTGTGTATAAGTAGAAGTAAAGGCATGAAATGAAGTAAAAAGAAAACTAGGCTAATGTTCAGATCAGTGTCCTAAGTGAAGTTTATTAGGCTACACAATTCTCTCCCAAGGAAAATGGTGAAAGCCCCATTATATTGGTTGCTTAAAATTAACAAGGCAGAGTATTTCAGGAAATAATGTAAAAACTAATCCTGTATTACCAAAATCAGATGGAAAAGATGATCTAACAGGTCTTTTCCATCAGTAATTTCCATGGTCTATGAACTAGTGATTGTAGCTGCAATTAGCACTGTTTAAATGAAAGAGCAATTTCAATACCACACCAGCTTCCCTGGAGCTAAAAAGCCTGGATCTAATTCAAAGTAAAAACAAGAAGAGGAGGACTGGAGCCAAACCCAACTACAATAAATATACTTAGAAGGGACAAAAGAAGGAAATTCTAATGTTGTCAGTGCTGCTCTACATGGCTATTTAGTCCTTTCTTCCTTTCTTTTTTTTTTTTTTTTTCCTACAAAAGAAAGTTTGGTGGCAGTCCCAGTATTATCTTTTTTCACTCATGCATCATCTTGATTCCTTGATTTATTCTCAAGTTCAGAGATAATGAGTGTTTGGAAAATTTAAGGCTTGGCTCTCTAGTTAGCCACTTAAAATTTGTCTGTGTCTTCATGCTCCACATTTGCATGTTATTTTATCAAGTAAAATCTAAAAGATTCAGAAAACACAAGTAAATTTCCAGTGATGTCCGTAAAATATAAGTGTCCAGATTGATGAAGTACGGAATGTCTAACTCAGCCAGCACCCTTAGTGGCTGTCCATGTGATAAGTTTTTTAAATTATTTAACTTTTCTTCAAATATCTATGAAGGATTTATTTTCTTTTTTTTCTCAGGTTAAAAAATAAATCATTCTTTCTTTGATTTTGATTCTGAATAATCACATTAAAAATGTGAATGACAAGAGGATTTGACTATCATACTTTCTGGAAATAAACATTTCAAAAAGGCAAAGTGAATACTAAATTGCAAAGGAGTTTTCCCAGAGAAAGAAAAACTATCATATCAGCAATTGTGATCATAAAAATTTATCAAATGTTTCTGGGAAGGAAGAAAGAATGCAGCTGATTTAGATGATTGTACTTTTAGCAAAAAAAAGAATAGACTGGCCATATTTTTCCTAATTATTCAAACAAATTGCTCTTATGTTTTTTAATTCTCCAGTTATTGACAAGTCATAGTTTCTGTCTTCAAAAAACCCATAGTCTAATGAATAGAAGGAGTTAAAACGTGCACTGAGCATACCACCAATTATAACCAAATAGTATAAAAAACAGAACCATAGGTGATGGAAAGATTAGTTATTTCTGGCCGGTTCAAGAACAGAGTTACAGTTTGTTAATCTGTGAGTGCGTATAGTACGCTGTGAAAATATGAAAAGGCATTTCTGGAAGTTAGGGAAAAAATGAAAAATAACACAGAAAAATAAAGTATATAATCTGAGCAATAACAGTTGTATGCAGTGAAAAGGAAAGAGTTCAGCAAAGAGTGGCAAGAAAAAATCCAGGAACAATAGATTCTAAGCACAGGTTTACCTCATTTTCTTGTACTTCACTTTATTGGAAGTCACAGACATTACATTTTTTTACAAATTTAAGGTTTGCGGCAACCCTACATCCAGCAAGTCTATCAGCATTATTTTTTTAGCAGCACATGGTCACTTTGTGTCTCTGTATCACGTTTGGTAATTCTCACAATATTTCAAATTTTTTCATTATTATATCTATTACGGTGATCTGTGATAAGTGGTCTTAAATACAGTTGTCTAGAAATGTAAAGTCTTCCTGCAGACTGTTAAATGAATCTTCTGCTTTATTCGGGACTGACTCCTGCACATTATATTTTCCTATCTTCCATGTCAACCGTCAAGGCTTCTGCCATTGAAAATCACTGGCAAGAGATTGGAACGCACAGGATGAAGGGAGGAAACAGGGCAGTTCTGCCCCTTTCTCCCTCTGCCTTAGTGGCATCTTGTGCAGTGGCTCTGCCCCCTAGTCCCAGGTCCCACCAGACTCACTGTGGTTGCTTTTTCTATTATATTATAATACAGAGGAGACCAAACATAATTAAGCTGAAAGAGATAAAAGAAAGTTTATCCATCTCACTTATGGTAAAACAAATAGCACAATAACCTTGGCTGAATAAGTACATATAGCAGCAAGCTGAATTTTGAAAGGAGAACAAATGGAAACAGAAACCACCATGTAATCTAAGGTACTAAGTACGAAATTGGCCTGAGGAATTACAGATGCCTTTGTGAGCTTCTTTAACAAGGAAATATTGGGAGCCGTCACTCTCCTACTAGTAGAGGAGAGAACTGTACAGGCAAAGTTTCAAAGACCACAGGGAGGAGGGGGGCTTTCCTGAAAACACCATCATTCATTATCAAAAAGGAGTGCTACAGAAAAATAAGAATAAAACATTCTTCTGAAGGAAGAATAATGTATTTTTCTATGGTTACTTTCAGAAATTTCTATTCTCAGTGATATTTTCTCTGATGGCAGCAACATGAGCATAGCAGCGTGAACATTCACTTTATAGAGTTCATGTAGCTTTGGCACTGTTAATGGAACACTCTTTTAATCATTTTGAAACAACCTCTTTTATTGAGCACTACCTAAGTATGAACATTTTTATTTTTTAGCAACTGCTTTACACATTGATGATTTATTTTAAACTTTTCAGCTCTCCTTTGTTAGAAATACTGAAGCTTTCCCAAAGCCTATTACTACAGAATAAACTTTACTATAGGGGAAGCTTAGACCTTATCATTGGAAATATTTTCACCTATTAGATATTTCTACAGAAATTGTTTCTCTGTTTATTATCAAACGAGCTCCAGTGTGTTTAATACTACAGTTGTTTTATGTAGCCTATCTCTGTATATCCAAAGCTGAACATACATTATCTTAAAAGCTTCTCTGAAAACTACTGGCACTTCATTCACCACAGGTAACCTTATATTCTAAGGTTATCAGAGAACACAGAAAAGATAAAACACAAGAACCCTTATAAATTTCTCCCATCTACACATAAACTTCCCTTCACTTATAGTCATTTTTTTCCTCTTTTGTTCACTTTCATTAGACGAGATGGCCTTCCACATGTATATACAGAGTAGTGAACATCACAAGATAGGCAGAGCTAGAAACGAGAAGAAAGAATAGTGCCTCCAAGCACAAACATTTCCAAATTAAGGCACAAAGTTTGGCACACTTTTCATGTCTCCTAATAATAATCCTCAACCATCTCTTTTGACAGATGAAAATTTATAGTATGAAAGACAATGGAATTTGGAATAAGATGGTAAAATACTGTATAGTAGAAAGATATTTCTTAAATCACATTTGTGTATTGATCTAAAATGTTTCCATTTGAAACAGATTTGTTAAAATATAGTCCTTTCTTCCTTGTAACATTAGGGTTCTAAGAAGAAAATAAGATCTCACAAGAGATACAAGTCATACTCATCTTTATCTTTATTAAGTTATCTTCCAATATTTATGGATCTTAATTACTAATGGGTAGTACTAATACATGCTTTACTCTGCAAAGCATGAATTCCTTTTTGACCATTTTATAGATAAAGAAAGTGATCATTAGGTGTTGAGTAACTTACCTAAGGTCACAATCCTCTTTTACTGACTCACAAAAATTTTTCAAAAACAGTTTTAGAAACTGTCTATTTTTTGCAAGTACTTTGCGTATTTGCTTTATACTATCTGCTTTGAAGGCATTTTCTCTACTTATCCTGGGAAGTAGGTATAATTATTTCATTTTTCCAGATTAAAAAAAAGTTGAATCTGATTGGTTCTGGAAGCATAGGGTTAGTCCAGGAAAGACCTGAGTGTATCACCATCCCTGGCCTAGTCAACGTCACCATGAAGGGGAGCTGCCACCATGACAATGGGTCTTAGTCATCATCTCAATGACTGAGCGGTGAAGAAGGGACTCAGGTGCCACTCACCATTGGGTCTCCTCCAATATCAGATAACTGAGCCCTGCACCCCAGGCAAAAGTAAAATACAGAGGAAGCCACAGCTCCTAGTGACCTCAAACCCCTAACATCTTCCAGTAGTGTCTACCAGGAGAAATATTTAAGATATACTTAACAGAAAGACATTAGAAAAGGTATTTTTGTGCAGCAGACTGCCATAAAGAAGGTAAACCAAGAAGCAGTGTGGTGGTATGGCAGGCGGAAAGACTATGGAGTTTGATGTTGTTGAAGGGGATTAGGTATAGGGGCAGCAAATGTCACATTTTGATCTTAGACTTCTTAGCCTCCAGACCTATGAGAAATAAACCTGCTGTTTATAAGCCACTTGGTCTATGGTATTTTGTTATAGTCATCTGAATTGGCTAAGACAAGGGTGAAGGGACACTGGCAGCCGATTAACCAGATGAGCATAATAAACGTGCTCCATAGTTGTGCAAGGGAGTACTCATTTAATGCTGCCTGAGCAACTCTAGACTCAGCTAGTTTAGTTATTCAAGTAGAGGTAACTGACATGAAATTACAGCAATAAGATTTGAACTAAAGGAGGTAGAAAGAGCTCAGATGTTAGAAAATGTCAAAAATGTATAAATTTGTGATGTTTACTATCTTCAAAATTTTCAGTGGGTTTAAAATATCTTAAAATAATAAAATAATTATACAATATAGAAAAATAAGAATATTAACATCACCTGCTATCAAAAGAAAAAAATATATAAATGAGTAAACTTTTTGTTATCTTTTTATCTTAGTCCACGCAGGCTGCTAAAAGAAAATACCTTAACCTTGATAATTTATACACAACATAAATTTATTACTCACAGATATCAAGGCTGGCAAGACCAAGATCAAGGCAACAGCAGATTCAATATCTGGTGAGAGCTCTCTGCTTCATAGATGGTACTTTCTTGCTATGTTCTCACATGGTAGAAGGGCAAAGGGACAAACAGGCTTCCCCAGGCCTCTTTTATAAGGTCACTAACCCCATTCATGAGGGTGCCACCTTCACAACCTGACCTAGTCACCTTCTAAAATTCCCATCTCTTAATACCAATATATTGGGGATTAAATTGAAACGTATAAATTTTCAAGGGACATAGACATTCAGATCATAGCATTCTTCCCCTAAGAATTCATGTCCTAATCACATGAAAAATATGTTAATTTCATCTCAATAGGCCCCACATTCTTAACTTATTCCAGAACCAACTTTAAAGTCTGAGTCCAAAGTCTCATCTAAGTATCATCTAAATCACGTATGGGTGATAGTCAAGGCATGATTCATACTGAAGCAAATTTCTCTTCATCTGCAAGCCTGAACAATCAAACAAGTTATGTGTTTCCAACATACAATAATGCATCACATGTAGGATATATATTTCTAATCCAAAAGGGTGAAATAGGAAAGAAGAAAGTGGTAACTGGTCCCAGATAAATCCAAAATCCAACAGGGAAAAAATGTTAAATCTTAAGTCTTGAGAATAATCTTCTTCAACTCAATATCTCACCTTCCAGACCACTGGGCTGTGTACCGAATCCCTTTAAAGATTTTCAAATGTTCTCATATACAGTCAAATGGAACAAGTTGATAATTTCAGGGAACTTCATTTTTAATTTGCTATATAACTTTACAAACTATTTTCAAGTGTGAACAAACTGTAAGCACCTGCCAATGAGGACTTAAACAACAATAAAACAAGGGAAGGAGTCTAAGAAAGATAATCTTTGAGAGTATAGTCACTGAACTGAATGAGAAATAATGAAATTGGACTTCAGAAACAAGATGTACTATCAAGAAGAGGTGAGGGAATTTAGAAATTTTGTCAAAGAAGTAGATCAAGATTGTATGCTCAATCCAGATTAAATGTAATCCATTTTAAAACATTTAATTGAAATATTACCTTAAAGACAAGTTACAAATTATAATTCTATATTTTCATGAATTCTCACAAATATGACCAGCACCCAGATAAAGAAACAGAAGATTAGCAGTACCCTAGATGCGCGCTTCATTCTGCTGATTAGAGGAAGAATTAAGAATGGAAAATGGGTATGATGATGTTACCTTTAGTATACGAGAAAAAGAAAACAAAGAGAAGAAAAGGAAGAAAAGATGGAAGGAAGGAAGGCAAGAATGAAGGGAGGGAGGGGACTGAAAGCATCCAAAAGATTTAAAACCACTGGAAGGAAGTAGGTTTCTAAGGGGAAAAGAATACCATATTAAGTCACATCTGAACAAATACACACCTGATTTTGACTCGAGAGTGAAACACACAGTGGAATATTTATGTTTCAGAATCTCCCTAAATCTAACAATCAGCTCCTCTTTCTTAGCTAAGGAGTATCAACTAAAGAATTATAAACTTAGTGGGAGACTAAAACTTAAAATCTAACAGCATTTTCCTTTCCATTCTTAAATAGGGTTGTGCCACAGAGCGTTATTACAGTAAGAACAACAGATTTTCCACAAGGGTCGCCATGAACAAATAATGCTATAATTTACCCTATAATTCTGTGAACTCACCTTCAGTTATGAACTGCTAAATATTCAAAACAAGTCTCTAAATGTTCCAGGACGTCAGACTCAGCAATCAAAGCAATTGTGATGCTCCTACAATCTAGCACACTTTGCTTAGTAAGTGCATCTGTGGCTTCCAAGAGTTTAATTCCTGGTAGTGCATTTTTCTTGCTGCCTGACACTCATGTTTCTAAAATAGATTTTTCCTAATACTTCTAAACCTCTACTGGTCCAAACATACCAGCACATCATTCAATAAAAGCAGACATCTTTTAATTCAAGCATACTTCAAAAATACTGAATTATCACAGCTCCTTTACAGTTCAGCAAGGCAACTGTGATTTAATAAAGAACAAATCATACAATTATCTTTTTCAAGGAAAGCACATAAAGTAGTAGGATGAATAATCTAGCAAAATGTTTTTATTTACCCAGGAGATAACCTTGAAATAAACTAAAAATGTATTCTGAAAAATTGTTCTAAACTGAAGAAATGGAATTGGATAACTGTGCTTTTGAATCAGTTCCCTATAGCATGGTGTGACAAAGATTGTGAATACCTGCAAATCTGCTTAATACAGTAAGAAGGAACACTTAAGTCTTGTCTATGGCAAAGATATTTCTCCAGAAGTCCTTATATTGTAACAATTTTCATTTCTAAAATGCACTTTAGAGTAATAAGAAATAATTGAAAACTTCTATTAAATTGGAAAATTCTAACTCCCTAATTTTATGCCATTTCTATGAGGCTAAAATTTAACTTTATATATCTTTCAACTAGTCCTTTTAGATGTGAAAATCCTTTTCAGAAATCTACACAATATGTTGTAAGCCTGTACAATGGTTCATTATTTTTGGAAATTATAGGCATACACCATTATATTATACTTTGTTTTATTGTGCCTCCCAGATATCATGGTTTTTACAAATTGAAGGTTTGCAGTAACCTGGCATTAAACAAGTGTAATTGTGCCAATTTTCCAACAGCAGGCATATCATTTCATGTTCCTTTGTCACATTTTATTAATTCTCACAATTTCGTTCTTTTTTCATTATTATTATATCTGTTACAGTTATCTATAATCAGCAATCTTTGATATTACTATTGCAATTGCTTTAATTATTTTGGGGTGCAAGAACTCTGCCTATATAAGATAGTGAACTTAATCGATAAATGTGTGTGTTGGTATTGTTCCACGGACTGGCCATCCCCCAGTCTATCTACCTCACCTTGTTCAGGCCTCAAACCAGCCACAACATTCCCTTAACCCAAAGCCTAATCCACAGCAGAGCCCTCACTCTCTTCCATTCTATGAAGGCTGAGAGAGGTGAGGAAGCTGCAGAGCCAAACTTGGAAGCTAGTAGAGGTTGGTTTGTGAGGTTGAAGGAAAGAAGCCATTTCCTTAACAAAAAAGTAGAAGCTGCAGCAAGTTATCCAGAAGATGTAGGTAAGATAATTGATGAAGGTGGCTACACAGACAAGAGACTTTCAATGTAGATGAAATAGCCTTCTTTTGGAAAAAGATGCCATTTAAGACTTTTATGGCCAGAGAGGTAAAGTCAATGGTTGACTTCACAGCTTCAAAGCACAGGCTGATACTCTTGGTAGAAGCTAATTCAATTGGAGACTTTAAGTTGAAGCCAGTGCTCACTAACCATCCTGGAAATCCTAGTACCCTTAAGAATTATGGGAAATCTACTCTGCCTGTGCTCTATAAATGGAACAACAAAGCCTAGACAACAGCACGTCTGTTTATAGCATGGTTTACTCAATATTTTAAACCCACTGTTGAGACCTACTACTCGGAAGAAAAAAAAAAAAAGTGTTGTTTCAAAACATCACTGCTAATTGACAAACTGCAGCAGGGTTTGAAAGGATTGACTCCGAATTTTTAAAGAAGTCCTACTGTGTATAAAATGCTATCAAACTACATTTCGTGACACAGAGAAATATTTTGTGAAAGGAAAAGTCAATTGATGCAGTAGATTTCATTGTTGCCTTATGTTAAGAAATTGACACAGCCACCTCAAGCTTCAGCAACCACTACCCTGATCAATTAACAGCCATCAACATCAAGGCAAGACTCTTCACCAGCAAAAGGATAACTCACTGAAGGCTCAGATGATCATTAGAACTTTTTAGTGATAAAGTATTTTTCAATTAAGACATGTGTATTTTTATACATAATGCTATTACACACTTAATAGGGTAAAATATAATGTAAACATAATTTTTATATGTACTCGAAACCAAAAAAAAAAAAAATGTGTGACTTGCTTTATTGTGATATTTGCTTTATTGCATGGTCTGGAACCCAACTTGCAAGATCTTCAAGGTACACCTTCAAGGTATGCTATAAATTTTCTTAAGGATTAATTACATTACAATTCACTATCCCAGAATACTCTCAAGAAAATAATATTGCTTTTAATTTTACTATTTGTCCTTGTCAATAAACTGATAGATATTTATGTTATTAGTTTCACATAAACACTTCTTTATTTTCTTGTTAATACATATTTTTAAAATGCCATAATGGGGACAATATGTTTCTTGATATTTAAAAACCTAGCAACAATAACTTTTACTTCTAGTCATAAGGGTATAACTGCTAATTTGTTTCTGCTGTATTAAAAGATATCAGTTCATGACATATTAGAAAAAGAAAACTTGTCCTTCATTACAGAGTTTTTGGGGAGCACATGTATATTCCACTCCAGCCTCAACTGGAAGCAAGTTCAAAGGGATTCTGTCTTGTTTTCGTCTTTTGGGGGCTAACCTTTCTTTCCCTTTACATACTATTATACAAATAGATGTCCAAGTCCTCTCAACTTCTATTCTATTAGCTCTAATCATTCATTGAATTATTAATGCACTAAAAATCTCCCAGATACAATGAGGCATCCAAGAGGAGCAATCAGAGAATGATAACAAAATGTGCATCTTGTCCCTGAGTTAGTTTCCACAGGATTCCTTGTATACACCCCTACCTGCCCACATTTGCTCTCCCATTCCCCTTCCTCACCACAGATAAAGATCTCAGTTTTTCTTCTTCAGTTCTTGAGAATCTGAATGTCCAAGGCACTGGTGTTCCTTCTTTTTCTCTGCTATTACTTCTTCTGATACATATTTGTCTAGTTTCTGCTGCTTGAAAAACTCCCTTTAAAAACATGAATGTGTATCTTTTCAACTAGGACAGTGTCAAAGCCCTTGTGTTTGCTTCGTAACAGAGGGCTCAAGTCTAACTGCGTGGGGTAGAAAAAGATAAAGTACATGCAGTAAAATTTAAATAAAATGAGATAAGAAAAGCACATAGATTAAAACTCTGATATAGCACCAAGCTTCCATACATTTTAAAATGTATATTGCTATAAAAACTATCCTTATATTACAGAATTTTAACTTGCAGGTTAGGAAGAATTAACTTGTCAAGGGCAGAACACAGTTAATAAAGAGTAGACCTAATTGTCATTTCAATTCTCACCAGCTCCAAAATTCTTTATACTAGGCTGGCAATATTCTGGTCAGTTCAATTCATTTCACTCACATCATATGTACTTTACCTTGGCTTAGCGCAAATGACTTAGAATGGTGTTTATCTTATTAATCTAAATAGCATTAGGGAGGGGAACAAAATGAACAGAAGTACAATTTTGATATCTAACTCTGCAAATGGAAATACTTATCAAAAAATATCGTCAAACTGTGTGATCTTCTGAATAGAAATAAGGGGACAATGTGCATGATTTGTTAACTAGGTTTATCCTACGAAGTATAATAATGTAATTCTCTGCTACATCAAACAAATAGAAGTATATTGATTCATTCACTTATTTAATTGCAACCTGTGGAGTGTCCTAATTCTTTTTTATTTTTATGTATTTTATTTCAATGACAAGAGTTCATATTCCAGAGGAAGAAAAATGAAAAAGAAACATAATCTATTTTTTTTTTTTTTTACAAATGATTTAAAACTTCTAATTTGGACCTCAAAATTTTGTTTATAAATACCCTGATTCCAATAAGGAACTATTAAATTGTTTCTAAGTACTCACATCCTTAATCATAGGACAAATAAATGTTTTAATGCAACATGATATTTTAGGGTTAGGTATATGTAAAAGTTAAGCAATACTTCTTAACTTGTGTTGTACGTTCCAAGTGCCACCTAGTTGAGGCAGTGTGGTGTAAGGAGCCATGTCTAGCTCTTGATGGCTGTAAGCTGGATGTAGGCAAAAGCATACCTGTCCAGTTTATTGCTGTCTCAAGGGAATAGAGCACCACTACTGTCCAACAAGAGGTGTTCAGAACATAAGTACTGAATTAATTAATTAGCATTTACCCCCAGTTTCCTCACGTGTGAACTGATAAAGTTAAATTAACCACTTTTAGATATTAATAAGTGGGACATAAAATTTGTTTTCCCTTTGGCCAAATAAATGTGAAGAAAACTGTACCTCATACCTCAGGGCTAGTAACAGAATAAGGAGGTGAGAGAGCAGTTTAGGGAAAGCAAGTGAATAGGATGGAAAGACCACCACCTCCCCAGAGCTGCTGAAGCCTTTTGTTGAGGAACTCAGCCCATTTACTGCGATGCCACAGGGAAGGAGCCAGGGTAAAACCAAGAAGACTTCTCTCTTCTCCTTCTGACTTTCTCTGATGATCTCCAGTGACTGAACCCACCAGACTCAAGGAGGTGGGGGAACTGGCAACAGGGCCCAGAGAAGAGTGGAGAAGCACATAATGGATCCACATAGGCAAACCAAGCTCTCTAGCCCAGGTCCCAAGGTAAAGGCATGCCTGGTGCTTCCCAGGAAGCACAAGTAGACCCATGCCGCTGGAGCACATTGCAGGAGAGGGGAGGAAGAAGACTGAGATATAGTAGAAAGAAAGCACATCACATAAAGGAAAGAGTGAGTTTGAAATTTTAGTCTGGTCCATGTGTGCATGTAGCTATCAATTTATGTTACAAAAATTTCAAACATTATTTAACACAAAAAAGTTTACTTCTCATTTGAGGAACTACTAGAATTTAGTAGCTCTTTGAATAGAACTCCAGAAATTCTCTAAAAAGGAAAATATGTGAATTAGCATTACAAATCAATATTGCACTCTCATTAAGACTCTGGGTCCTCATCATGAGATGAGTTTTTAATTGTACGTTTCTGTTTTCATAATGTGTGATTTAGGACAATTAATGAAACTTTTCGAAGCAGTAATTTTGTCATCCAAATATTAAGGATAGTAATAATACATTCCTTGTAATGTGGCTGTGAAAATTTGAATGACTTAATACATATATAGATAAACAGTTACTATTAATATCATGCTAACACATTTTGGTGTTAGCCTCAGAAGTCTAAAATATTTCATTTGTTTGTAGGCTAAAATCGTTTTCTTAGTCTCCCTCCAGAGCTTTATCTAGTACCTTTCAGAAATCTATTACATTAACAACTGAAATAAAGAAGGAGATATCTACCCATGCTATGTGTAATAGTGTACAGTAAGATTGAAAATGGAGCAGATAGCCACTTTTATTGACTAAATATGTTTCTAAATAGTTCACAACACTACTGAAGTGCAATGATAGCTGGAAGGAAATAAAAATCATGTTGAATAAAGTGTAGTTTCACTCATGCTGCGTGGTAATTAAGACAAATCAAATTTAAGTAAGGTCACATTAGTATGTGCCCTTAGGGACGCTGAGGTTTGACCCAAATCTTGGCCTATAATGTAGGATTTTCTCTATTCAAATATAAAGTTACTAATTGTGTAGAATGAAGTATTGGAAACGCCATATCAACGGGGCTATTCATTGAACTGTGAATTGTCTTTCTGTTTTATTGTTTTGTCAATTAAGAACCCAAGAGTCTTTGAAGTAATCCCCTCTGACATCTCGTTTTGACATAGAGCTGCCAGGCATCATCCATTCCAATAAGAAGTGACAGTCCTAAGATTAAACTATCATTTCCTTATGAAGACTGTGAGGGTGCATTTACTTATAATTAGTATGCATACTTTGACGGACCAGACATTCGCAGCACTCTTTCAAATAAAAAGACTAATTAACTATAAATTAATATTTATAAGGCAATCTAGTGCCTGAATTTGCCTCTATGTATAGGAAGATGATTTCAAAAAGAAAAACAATAAACTAAGGTGATCTGTCTTTCAGGGGGGAGGTGGCAGGAAAAAGGATAGTTTAAAGTAAGATCTGAGCTGTTATTTCTTTCCTGGTTTGAAGTCATTTCATTTTCAGCTTTTAAATCTTTATTTAGAAAATATTCTTTAGACCAAAAGAGATACTTCTGTGTACACTAATGGTTGCATTTGCTGACCACTCATGCCTGCCTCAGTTAAAAAGCATCATCCAGAGTGGAATGATGAATAGATTCCATTTATAAAGGGAAGCTTTATTTTTATTTTCTCCTGCTTTTAAATACATAGATAAATGGATGGATGGATGGATAGATAGATAGATGTAATAAGAAAAATCATTTAAAAGGCCCCTCCAAAACCAGACGAAACCTTAAACATGGTATAATAAAACCTAAGGAATGCATAGCTCCATGGATGCTGAAGTAGAGAACAACTTTACACATTCTACCCGTCTTTATTATTTTGTACAGATATGTGATATTGAAATTACAATCTAATAACATCTTTTCAGTGTCAACATATCTGACCCTAATCACCCTATTTAGTATGACAATTCACTTTCCTACTGTCAGGCCTCCAGGAACTCCTTACCCCATATACTACCTACATTTTTTCCCAAAGCAGTGTAAGAGACAGAATATACAATTTACCAATTTTAGGTTTTGTTGTGGTTGCTTATTTATTGTCTCCTCCACAAGGCACTTCAAGACAGAATTTTTTGACTGTTATTTTCCTAGTATACAATAGGTTCTAAACAAATATTTCTTAAATAAATTCCTGAATGAATTTGAAGACATTTTTAAGGTTTACTGAGATGTTGCTTTATTCTAAACCATTCTGTGTCTGGCAGAAAAGAGTATAAGTAGAAAGGATAGATAAAGTGATTTTAGATACTATTTCTGCTTTCCATCTCTTCTAGAGTCTACAGCACATGACATTTCTGTCATTTTCTTGGAAAAAAGGCATGGTGGAAGAATATGTTTTAAAATCACATATGGGTGCAACCATTCTTAATTTCCTCTTCACAAATATATTTTAAATAAAAAAAATAAATATTGTTACAGCCTGATTTCAGGAAAGCATTCTTTTTAATTGATATAAAAGGATACAATGTTTTCTACATTGTATCAGTCCTAATCATTGTTGTGTGTAGGTAGCATATACAAAAGTGGAACCTATGCAGTAGGGAAAGGAAGATAAAAAGTTTCCCTGGTGTCAGAAAATGGCATGATTCTGAATAGAACATTAGAACCAAGCAAAAAGCATACAAAGCACAAATATGTTAACGGTAGAATTGCCAATGGTTAGATGTGTTAAATAATAAAGTGACAGAAAACTGGAGCCACACTTAATTGAGGTTTATTAAGTCAAGATTTTGAGGACACACCCAGGAAAAGCATAGCCCACAAAGTAACTGTTGTGGACTGGGTTCTCCATAGAAGAGGGTAAGATCTTCACATTTAAAAGAAAAAGGAAGTATACAGGAAAAAGGTGGGGAGTGAAGGAGGTGAGCAGTGAGGGAATTGATAGTGAACTTCTTGTGAACTTCTACTTGGTGCTCAGTAAAACTAAGTAAGATAAGATGAACATTTAAAAAAGGGGGTAATGGAGATAGTCAATGTGATCTTCTCAGAGGGGTAGACGAGTGATCATCACTCTTTCTTGTTTTGCAATTGTGGAGATAAACTTGTAATGGACATTTAAGAGTTTACTTAGACTACAGTCCTAAGGTTATAATTGACATGCACTCATTTTATGAGGGCTGTATATCTTGAAGGTGTTTTATTGTTGTTTTGTTTGTTTGTTTGTTTTTAGGGCTGAAGGAAATAAGAAATATTTTACCCCAAAATATATTTCTGTGACATATTTTGAGATGGCTGTGGGCAAACAGGAATAATGCTGCAAGGCTGTCTAGGTGGGGAGGCTGCGGAGAAATTTGCATCTGTAGAGAACCTCTGTGAAATGCAGCCAGGCCCTGCCTATTTGATCTGGGACAGGTTTGCTGAGAGTCTGACACACGTGACCATCTGAATAAAGTATTTCCTTGAGCGCTGTTACTGAAACTGCCCTTTATAAAATCAATAAAGACCACAAGGTGGGAACTGTGGTAGGGGAAAAAAAAAATACGTGTGTGTGTGTGTGTGTGTGTGTGTGTGTATAAAACCAGCCATTGTTTGCGAGCTTGCTTTCCTATAATTGCTTACTAGTCAGGAGTCACATAGCTGATGGTCATAGATTCTTAGCTTTCTTCATCTCTCCCATAGATAACATCCTCTGTGTGAAACCGCCTAAGGCTAGTTCCTGACATATCACCCAGGCCCTGTATTCTGGTGAAACCGCTGACCCACCCAGACCAGTGGCCCATACTGAGGAACCCACTCAACTGGTCTTGTGACCCCCCATCCAAGAACTGACTCAGAAAAGAAGATAATACACTCCCCTCGGGTGTTTTCCTGAGCCCAGCCAATTAGCAGACCAAATTGCCCAGCCCTTTGCCCACTCTATTATCTTTAAAAATCCTTTTTCCCAAATTCTCAGGGAGACGGATTGGGAACATCCTCCTGTCTCCTTGCATGGCACCTGCGACATTAAACCTTTCTCTGCTGTAACCCCTGCTGTCTAAGCATATTGGCTTCCTCTTGAGCAGAGGGCAGTGAACCTGGTAAGGCTGGAACATTACCAGGAGGCTTAGATATATAACAAGACCAACTTGACAGCCAGGCTTCCTTTCCACTTCTCAAACCTTGTCCACCAAAAACACAGTATTTAGTCCTTTTCAAAGCTCTTTTATTTCTTAAAAAGGACTCCTGTACCTCACTGGGGAGAGGATGGCAGTGCTTATGTGACTAAGTTTTCAGGTTTAGCTCTCCCTTTTGGCATAATGACTTTCGGGAGGTGCTGAGATTTTTATTTTTCCTTTACAGATGCTAAGGAGACACAGAGACCATGGGCCAGAATGAAGAGGGTAGATTACATTACACATGAAGAGACACAACATGCAAGGTTTAGAGAAGTTAGAGAAGATGGGCTTTGTAATCTCATTTCAGAGATTATTAAGCCAATAATATCCCATCTGTGTTTAGCAGAGCCCAGGTAATACCTTGGGAAGGCAAATTAGAAGCATTCTGGTCAGATGTCTTGCTGTCTTTGCCTGCTCAACCTGTCTGGATAGCTCCACTGTGTGGGTTTACAGGATGTAATGCCATGAGATATGTTTTGAAAACTGAGTTCCTCTTCATACACTCACATACACACACATGCATGTAAGTCCATATATACATACATGAATATATGCATATAGACATACAATGTAACCATACAAGCTAAAATATATAAGACAGTTTGGATATTCGGAAACTGGAAAAGAAAAGCCACCATAGAAATCTTTACACCTTCTGGAATTATTCCAGATCATGAATTATTTTTACTGCAGTATTTTTCCCAACCCTTTCCTCCCTCTATCCCCCAGCCACTGACCTTCTCCTTTTGACCCCATCGTCTAGGCTTTATAGTACAGTATTTGTAAATTACCCTAATAAATGATAATCGAATGTAACGATAGTAAAAGGGCATAGCACTAATAGTTAATAAGAATATATCAAGACCTTTAAATACATCATTGTTTTCTTGAAAATCTTCATTTCCATCGTAACAATTAAAAAGTAGCTTTTTTTTCAAAGTATATTGCACATAATGGTAATGCAAGCAAGATAATGAAGGAGATAAAATGAGGATGGTATCTTCTAGGCAATGAAGTCTTAAAAGCAGAGAAGACAGACACTGATTTTTGCCCACCATTTTACTTCTTGCATATCACATTCTGCTTTCATATATTAATAATTTCTAGAACAAACATATCCTGGGAGAGTTATCTGGCTGTACACATCAACTAGGTGACTTGTTCAAGTAGTCACCTCTGTAGTATTCGCAATGTAAAATCATGCCACTGTAAGCACACCCCAAGGGCCATTCAGATTATAACACTAGGCTTCCCTTTAGGGAAGCCATTTTGCTTCCAGTATATTTTTGGTTTGTTCTGTCTTAAAAGTTTAGAATTAACCTGCTGATTTCTTACACAACTGCTGGGTACACGATTACAAAAAGACCTTGAGGAGAAACAAATCAAGAGTCTGGAATAGGCCAACTGCATACTTCTGATAACAAGATCCACCAGACCACGTATTGTTTGCTGACAACCATAGAGCAAGTCTTCAAAGCTTACTTTCTGCCACCAACCTCCTTTGCTTATTCCCTTTGTAAGTTGCTCAGTAGGCAGCAGATACGAGATAGTCCTTGAAGACAATAGTTTGCCAGCTCCTCAAGAGGCCAGCACCTAAATAAACCACCTTTCCTTGGCCAACACTCACCTCTTGTGCTTGGTTCTCAAGTGGCAGGAAGCTGGACCTGCATTCAGCACCACCATGGTTCTTCAAGGACCCCTCATGGATAGTCCAATTCATAAGCATCAAACCTACAAGAACCATAAACCTACATCAGTTCATACATGTAACATATTTATGTGTGTTAAAATGTAAATTTTGATTTTCAGCTTTATCTAGATACGTCCTAGTGATACCATATACTGAAATAAGCTGTCAGGAAAAAAGAAAAGAAACAAACAGCAACAAACCTTCCCAGATTTGTGTTTTCTTTCCAAACCCAACCATTGGAAATGGGAATTTAACTTCACTAAGCATCAACATGAGTTCAAGTAACTGCCTTCAACAGCATATATCAATCCTTTTGCAGACACACTTTGAGGGGAATCCAACCTATCTTTAATTAATTTAATTAGAAACAATTTTGTCAATTAACCTGTTAAAATGGAGCTACCTATGGGCTCTTTGCTTCTGTGCTTCAGAGCCCTGCTGCCTGGCTCCTGCCTTTCGAAAAGCCAGCTGCTAATTATTTGCCACGTTTGTAGGCAGTGCTTTTGTTAAGGTTACTGTATTTGCTGAAGCTTTAACATGTTTTCACTGACATTCAGCAATCTAGCTTTCCCCGCCAAGCTGTATCTGTTGTATGTCGTAACCCCTGCATGCCTTCATTTTCACATGCTCTTGTAAAGTGTTAGACTTGATACATTGTGTCTGAAATATTTTCTACAGATAATTAGGAGATCTGATAAACATCAGTCCTACCACTCAGAAAGAAATTGTCCCTCTGCCAACTTAAACAGAGACAGGCTCACAGCACCTGCTGCACCACTCACATCATTTGGTATCACTGTGTGTAAAGAACTTTGCAGTACTTTTCCTATTCTATTTCATATAGCTGGTCAATTATTGGAAACACAAATATTTAACCATTGACAAAAGCAACAAGATACAATTTTTGTACAAATGATTTACCTGGCAGGATGAAGAGGAAGAACTAAAAATTTAAATCTCTTCAGGACTAAAGGATTAAAGGCACCAATTTAGCTATCATAGTTATTGTTATTGACAACTACTTCAATATTTATTTAATGGCTAGAGGCAAGAAATGGCAAGGGCCAATGAGAATCATCTAACTGATAAAAAACAAAATACAGAAGATTCCAAACAAAGCATCTCTCACTAGAAGACACTATTTAAGTTACTTGAATTTTATGAATGCTGGAAGACTATGAGGTAAGAAAAGTGATAATAATCCAACTTAAGCCATATGTGTTAGAAAGCAAAGCTCCAATCATATACATACTTTTTTCTAATAGAAAAGAGCTCAAGGTCTTTGGTATAGAAAAACTACGTATCTATCAAATCCTCTTCACAATAGTCCTCATGATATTTTAAATATTAAATTATAAAATGGGATGATAAAGAATTTGATATTTTGAAATTCCTAGTAACACACTCAAAATTCCATTGCACCTTTCTAAAACGTTGAGTAACATTAACTGATTAACTTGCTCTTGATTTATATTTTTTATTATCTTTATACAAAGGTATATACATATATTTACATACATATATACACATATACATGTGTATTTTGTATATATAATCATTTTAACTCTCTTTTTAACAATGGTGGTTGAATCTTGATAATTTTTTCAAGGGAAAAAAAACTCCAATATGATTCAAGTAGGAGTAGTACCCAAGAGTGTTTTTAAAAGAGTCATTTTAGGATAAAACATAAAGATATTGAGGCATGATAGGCAGGGATATGATAGAAACAGAGGGAATAAGAAGGAAAAGGAAGGAGCAAGTGAAAGGCAGACTGGGACAGCTGTTACACCAGATGCTTTAAACAAAAGTGATTGAAATTGGCAGAACTGGAGAACAGCTTTTCAATAAAATTATGCAAAATGGGTAAATTGGACCAGAAGCTTTTATGTTGGCAAAAATAAATTTCTTCAATTATTTTTAAGTCTAAAAGCCTAATATGCTCAAGATCCCAAAGCTAGATAACACAGGAACAACTAATGACAAAAAACGAATATAGAAAACAGTGCCAAAAATGTGATTATATAAAAAAGAAGCCATGGATTCATCATTTTTATCAATTATTGTTGATTCTTAGACATGATTTATAAACTGATCACTGTCTAACAAAATCACAGAGGATCATTTAGGAAAATAGAAGAAACAATGAACGATGAAAATTATTGAGCCTAATGTAAAAGAACATTTAAATGCGTATTTAAAGATCTTGCCAACCAACAATGCTGGAATCTTGACATCCGTATTAAATATGTTTTTACATAGTACTTTCCATCATAAAATCAAAGAATTCTATGATTAGGAACAACTGGTCCAAAACCTCAATTACACAGCAGCCAAGAAAATTATAAGCAGTGAGTTATTAAAACCATCCTACTACAGTGGGTATATTTTACCAAGACATTTGCTGCCTTTTTTCAAATTATAAATATTTCACTTGAAATAAATGTATTGGAAGCAAATCATTGCTTTGAACTAAAATAACCCACTAGCTTTACTTCTTAATTTTGTTTAGCAACTTTCAAGAGTCAGTAAAGAAACAGGACTTTACATTTTTCTTAGTTATTTTTTAGAACCATATGATAATCATAAAGACCTATGCAAACCTTTTCAATTTTCTTCCTTGCCATAGCCTCCCAGTCTGCAAAGTTTATAATATAAGCCCTCAAAATTTATTCTGTACTGTAGAGTGATTAAAAATATATTAATAATTTTCTTATCCCAACTATTGATTCAACAAGTCTGGGGTGGGGGCCCAAGAACTTGAGATTTTAAAGATCTCCTAGGAAATTGTATGCATGTTTTCCACAATTCTTACATTGTTGAACAAATGATTTAAATTACATATTCTCCATCAGAAGGCCTTATTTTCCTTAGGATCTTGGCCTTTGAAGAAAGCATTGTGATGAGAAAATCCATTCCCTGGACTCAAATGGAACGAAGGCTTCATTTTATAGGTTTCCACTCGTTTGTTGCTTTTATTTACCTTTCTGTTCTTACCATCCTAAAGTACAAAAGCAAATCTGGTCACTTTGAGTAAATACTTTCTTTTCATTTAAGACTGGACCATGCTTTGCAGGAGGCTCTAAATAACCACCGAGAAAAGAAGAGAGAAGGAGAGGGAAGGGGAGAGGAGGGAAGGGAAGGGGAGGGGAGGGAGGGGAAGGAAAAGGCCTCAAGAAGACTTTTTTGTCCAATTACCACTGTGGATTGATTTCATTTTTATTTTTATGTAATAGTTGACAAAGACAGCCTCAAAATTCTCCTCAACTTGACTGAACTTTAGGTAGGCTTCTTTTTCACTGTAGGCCCCTGACTCCCCTTGTCTTTAGAGCATTTATATTAGAAAACTTGTAATTTTAAATTCGTTCTCTGCTCCTCTGATATTTAAGTCTTTTAAAGAGCATCTTCCAATTTTCCCATCCAAGAATATCTTTCTCAAGGACCTGAGAGCTATCTCTTTGGATTGCAAATGTCAAGGAACATAATACCTCTATCTCTTTCTATGGGAAGACAGGAGCCTAAATTCCTTGGTAATAAAAGTGTAAAACTGCCTCCTGTCATGCAGATAAGAGAAAGCTTACTTTCCCTTTGGGTGAAGCCAATTAGCAAAGACTAATGGACTATGATCCCCCACTCAGATTTTAAAAACTCTTTAGCCTTTTGTTTCAATGGAATTGTGCTCAGAGTTCTGGCCTCCCTCTTTTTCTTATCATGTTGAAAGATCTCTAACATTGAAAGTATTCTGCTATTACAGACAGATTAAAGAGACATTTTTAATTCAGAAGCTTGGGATACCCACAATCAGTTGCCTGCCATACTATGTGTTTTCCTAGACCAATTACTGAGAGAGAAATGGTAAACTGGAAAAAAAAAAAATATATATGCCAGAGGTTCTTCCTCTCTGTTAAGGGCTGAACTGTATCCCACCAAATTTCATGTTAATTTCCTAATCCTTAGGACCCCAGAATGTTTATTTGGAGAAAGGACTTTTCTAAAGGTAAATAAGATAAACTGAGGTCAGATAGGTGGGTCTTATTTTAATATAATTTACATCCTTATAAGAAGAGATCAGGACACAGGCGCACACACACAGAGGGAGTAAAATGTGAAGATACTGGAAGAAGATAGCCGTCTACAAGCTAACATGGGAGGCTCTCAGAAAAAAAAATAACCTAGCTAATACCTTGATCTTTGATTTATAGAATCCAGGAACTGTGAGGAAATAAATTTCTATTGTTTAAGTCACCCAGTCTATGGTACTTTTTTATGGTGGCCCTGGCAAACTAATATGTCCTCCCTGTAACCAGGTCCTCTTGCCATGTAACTTGGAGTGCCTTCCCATGACTTGCATTGGCAAATAGCATATTCACAAGCTTAATGCAAGCAGAGGTTCTAAACGATCTTGTGCAAAACACTTGACCTTGCATGCTGCCCTGGGAAACCCTGTCACCATCTTCATGCGGACAACCCTGGGCTAGCTTTCTAGATACTGGGAGACATGAAGCCCAGCAATGCTCACTGCCACCCTGTCAGCACCATTTCCTGAACCAACAGTTGGCAAACATCCAGAAACAGAGGCACTTTCATGGGCAGAATAATTGTTCAGCTGAGCACAGTCCAAATTCCTCATGCACAGAAACTTGAATAAATAGCTATTATATATGTTAAACCTCAATGATTTGGGAAATTATATGGGCAGCAAAAGCTGATTGCCCGGTAATCAGTAAAACATTTACAATTTATAAGTCAGTTTCCTTAGATATGAGAGTTCCTGCAACAAAAATTATATCCATTTTGTAGCATTCTACCTAGGAAAAGTCTACCTGTTCCTATTGCCAACAACAGAACTGGACACTTTTCTTAGTACTTTATTGTAAAGCAGATAACTTTTTTTGAGACCATAGGATTCAGGAAATGTAGGCCAATAGTTAAAAGCCATTAAACTGTAGATATTATCAAGAGGAAAACAGGATGCCTCCAGTACTCAGATAAGTGCTATAAGCCAAAACACAAAAGACTGATTATAACAAAAGTTTTGAGAGTATATTTTTTATACCATTTATTATATTGCTCTGTTTGACACAATGTAGTATATTGCACCTATAAATCAGTTGCAGCAAATTATTTAATGATGCATTAACTGTAGAATTTCACATATATTACTGTTCTTTAGCCAATGCTGAGTGTTTTTTCAATAGCTTAATCCATCCCTGAAGTACTAGAGAAAACATAGTCATCCATCATTTTAGAACACATAGTTTGAACTGCAGTTTTCTTATATTCTTTTATTTTATATAAAAATAACCCTACCAATAATAGGTCAAATACAAATGAGAACAACTGGCACCAAATATACACTTCTATGTACAAACCTGTATCTTTACTCCTTCTTTAAACGTCTTAGCTTGTTTGTTTATTTATTGAATTGTTTTTGTTTTTTTTTTCCCCCGCCTCCATCTCCATTTTACCTTACTGGCAAATATTTAAAGAAAATGAAAGTAGGAGATAAGTTTTAAAAAGAAAATTTGAAAATATGACTTTAAATATTAAGATATATTTAAATAGAGATAATTAAAATAATTTGAATAAAACTCAGTATTAATTTGTTTATTTGAAAATTTTGTATCATCAATTTTGTTCTTTGCTTGAATTGAATAAACTGAATAAATTCCACACACATCCTGGCTAGACAATATATAGAAAATGAATTAATGGAAATTTCATTAAACAGAGAGGACTGAATATGCTTATTTATTCCTACTCCCTCCTGAAATTTAACTGAAATGATGGTAATTAAATATGAAAGTTACTAATCCATAAGGAACCTTCAAAATTAAGTCTGGGATTAGAGTTTTAATTTTGAAAGACTCAGTGCATGGATATTGCATTTCTTCCAATGCTCACCCCCAAACCTTGGAGTTACCCTTAACTACTCTTTTCTCAAACTCTACCTAAAATTCATCAGCAAATCTTTTTAGCTTGAGCTTCAAATTCCATCTGACTTCTCACCATGCTCACTATCATCTTTCACTTAGATGATTACAATAACTTTCTCGCTTATCTTCTCATCCCCTTGTTCTTTCCCATAGAGGCAAGAGTGAATCTAAAATGAAATTCAGATTATTTCAGCCATCTGCTCACAACTCTCCAATGTAAATAAATTCTACTGAGCCATGATGCACTAGTCAGGTGGCTGACGAGGACTCTTAAGATCTAATATTCTTCTCTCTGAACTTAATCCCCTCATCTACTCTTCTGGCTCACTCTACTCCAGTTCCCAGAAAACATTCAGTGAGGTCCTACCTTAAGGCCTTTAAGTTTACTCTTCCCTCTGTCTGTGTGATTCATTCTTCCCTCTTTTCAGGTCTTTCCTAATTAACACTATACCAGCAAGTCCTTCTCTGTTAACCCATCATGAAATAATAACCACAACTCCACTCTGACTCCTTACCTCTTAGTTAACAGTATTTTTCCGCATACACTTATCATCTGATGTCGATGCTTCACTTTTTAATTGTTTATATTTCCATGTCAGAATTTAATCTCCATGAATATAGGGACTGTTTCTGTTCTAGACACTGCTCTATACCGAGCATATAAAAGAATGCCTGATATTTGTTAATAATAGTAGGGTTAAATATAAGTTCACTAAATGATTGATACTGTAATACAGTATCTGTGAGAGGTGCTCTACCATCAAGTCCTGGGATTCTGAAAATCCTCACTTTGATCTATTTCCTATTTCTGCCTTTTTCAGTTTCTGAATTACTTCATTCAGTCCTAAAAGTCTGTCAGCTCTTAAAACTCAACATTCTTAGTCCACCAATAGATAAACTCTGTTATTCCATGATTGTTTCCTCATATCTTTGATAACCATACCAAGACCCCATGGTTTGCCTTCTCAAAGGTGTTATGATCAACAAGTAATTACTACATTTCCATGTTAACTTCTATCATAGTCCCTTAACGATGATCAAACTTGAGAAATTACTACTCTGTACTTTCCCTGCTTCTATTGTCATGCTGTTGGTTATCACTACAAAATTTCACAAAACTGCAGTCTCTGCACGGTTGTTAGGCACAATAAACCCATCGATTCTCCTCTTCTGAATCTCATTTATTTTTGTGTATGGAACCACCTTAACACAAATGGTAGCTGTAAATCCTATCATTGACATGATGGAAAACCTTACTGTAACAGTACGGGAATAAGAAACATCTCAAACTATGAGCAATCTCAAAAACAAATGAGAATTGCTGTTTTTTTTTTAATTTATTATTTTAACTTGTTTTTTCCAGTCTATGAATTATAGCCCTGTTCTTTTCATTTTTACTCCAGTTTTAGAAAATGGATCCTTATCATGTTCCCTAATGTTTGAGTGTTTTGTCTGGAGCTACTAGTTTCTCTCTTGGACCAAGTTCCTGTCTACTTTCTTTCAGTGTTCCATTGACTAAATAATGTCAAAAACTTTAGTTTCCATTAGTAGGTCTTTGTTACCTCTTGCCAAACCTATGCAGTGCCAATATATTCTTACATTGTCCTCTGATCAATGCTCGATTAATTATCTTTCTGACCATGATTGTCTTCCCGGGTCCATAGGTGTTTGCTTCCAACCTTCAGTGTCCTTTCACTCCTGGACAGATAGGTCTGCAGCAAATCCTGCATAGTGTCTTAACTTCCTATTTACTTTAAGTTTTATCTTTCAACTTCTCTTCCATTCTTCTCTTTTTCTCTTCATTTTCTATCAGCTATGTCTCCCCACCTCTTAAAGGTAATCCTTTCACCTGACATCAGCTTTCAAGTATTTCTTTTCTGCTCCGGAAAATTACTTTCCTCTTTTCTCCCTTCCTGTCCTTACTTCCTTTTTCCTATAAATAAAACTATACCTACTCTTTCTCTAAACTAAATTGAAAATAATTTCTCTGAATTAAATTATCTACTATAAACTACATAATTGTCTCATATTTATGACATTGACAAACTTCTTGAAAAAATAATCTGTTGTCATTATTTCTACCTTCTCTAGTATTTGGCCACTCAGTCTGTAATATATCACAAAAGGTCATTCTCACCACCTTATTCCATATTTCAACAAATTCATATCTCAGTAATCAATATCCTTATTATGACTAGATTATCAATGGCCATTTTTTCATTCCTATGTTTTTCTGTAGTATTTATCTCTGATTTTTGATATTTCATTCATTGGCTTTAATGGCTTACATGATTCTAGTTTTCTTATTTTTGGACCCATCTTTTCTTATTTGTCTCTTTGACATCTCTTCCTCCATGATGTAGCATTATTTTCCTAATCTAATACGTTTTCTATGGTTTTCAGTCATTATTCTTCTATTTACACTTTCTTTCAATATATCATCATAATATCTGCATAAGTATAGTAGTTGAAAGTAATGAACAAATATGTGTATATATATAGTGTTATATAAATTATGCCTGTCACAGTGTAATACATTCAATAAAAATTTTTGAGTGAATAATTAAATGAATAAATGGGCACTGACTCTTTTCCAGGTATAGTGCATACTGCAGTAAACAAAACAGGCACAAATCATAGGTTTATTATTTAGGGGATTACTGTTTAGGGATGGAAATAGATGTAAAACACAAAATTATATATTGATATATATATGTATATGTATGTGTGTGTGTGTGTATATATATATATATCTTTTTCTCAAGTTCTATGGGTGAATTCCATGCTAAAGATAATGACCCAAATATACAATGATATGTCATATTTATTATGATCATATCAAAATTCATCATTTCCTGCAAGTGAGTTCTTTATACTAACTTCACAGAGATACTGGCATCTCCCTTATTCATCCAGAATTAATATTTAGAAATCATATTTTCCTTTTTAAGTTTGCCATTTCAAATATCCTAATAATTTCCAAAATCTGTAAATTAGGCTTCCTATTAAATTGTCATTACCCTATATAAAGCATTACCACCTTTCCGTTGGGTTGTTTCAATAGTTTCTCAAATGGTATTAGGACCTCCAATCTTTTTTGACACAACACACAAACAGGCATTTCCAAATAATTGCCTAATCGTTCCTACTGCTTCTAATGTTAAACTTGCTCTTTTTGTAAGCTCTAGGCACTCAACAATCAAGTATATTAACAGGGCTTTCCAACCAGCATTGTGAGTATTTTCTGTACTCACTTATGTACCAGTCAAACTTAGTTCTTGGCAAGTAATCTCTGTATTTTCTTATATTTGCTTGTCACAGTTACGTGCACTGAAATACTGAAATCAATCTCTCAAAACCTATACATTCTCCAAAACTTGGGTCTAATGTACCTTCATAAAATAATCCCTAATTATTTTTTATGGATACATTTGTTTTTCCCCAAATTTTCATGACATTAGTTTGTTTCTTGTGGAGCATCTGTTAAATTACTTTTTCTTCAAGTTCATATATTCTTTGACACATATTTATTGAGCACATCCCTTCCTTCTCATTGAGGCCTACCCTACCCACTCATCTAACATTGCAACCCTTTCACTATTTCCACTATCCTCTATTTCCACAGCAATCATCTACTTCTAAAATATCACACATTTACATAGTATGTTATCTTTCTTTGTACACTATGATGAAAGCTTTATGAATATAGGAATGTTTGTCTATTTTGTTTACTAATATATTCGCAGTACCTAAAATTATGCCTGTCACAGTGTAATATGTTCAATAAAAATTTTTGAATGAATAATTAAATGGATAAATGGGCACTGACTCTTTTCCAGGTACAGTGCATACTGCAGTAAACAAAACAGGCACAAATCATACATTTATTATTTAGGGGATTACTGTTTAGGGATGGAAATAGATAGAAAACACAAAATTAACCAAGGATTATAAGGATTTGTTAAAAGAGAAATATAATCTGTACAAATGACATTTAAGCTGAGTCCTGGAAGATATATAAATGCTATTCTGTGATGAGCTTTTCAGATGATAAAATAGCATATGTCAAAGTTCAAAGCTCAGAAAAAGTTTTCATGCAACTTTAGTGGTATGAGCAGGAGGTACACCATGAGGTCAGATAGGGAAGCCTAGGTCATCTCATGTAGGAATTTTTCTAGGAGCATTGAGCAGGCGTTATAGAATTTTTAAATAAGCAACTGCAATGATCAGAGTCATATTTTTGAAAATACCACTTTTGTTATTCTACAAAGAATGAATTAGAGAAGAATGAGGTTGATGTTTAAAAAATACTGTTTAGTAGCCTGTTATAATAGTTCATTGGAAGGGGATGATGACTTGGGTTAGAATGATAGCATTATAACATGGAGAAAAATGAAAGATGTTACCTTTACATTCTACATATATGAGTTTCAAAAAGGCATTGCAAATGGCTTAAGGGCAAGCACAATGGTTCATACATTTTGACTTTTGCCTTGGGTAACACCTTCATGTAGAGGAAACAACATTAGCGTTAGATTCAGATATATCAAAATTAGTAGTTCACTTCCACTGTTTTTAAACAAACTAATTTTAGGAAGTTACTAAGTTCTTTGAGGTTCAATTTCTTTCCCTCTATATTAGGAATACTAACATAGCATTATGGAGCTATAGTAAAGACTAAATAAAATTGTGCCTGCCAATCCCCTAACAGAGATCCTCATATATAGTAAGTAGGTTTTCAATAAACATGCTTCCCTATAGATCATCTAGTTCCTACAAGTGTTTCTTTGTACATTTAATCAAATAATTTTAAATATTGGCACCAGATAAGTCTTGGGGAAACCTGATTTCTTTTTCAAAAATGTCAGTAAATAAACCTTTAAATTAAGCCAGAAATGACCTTAGACTTTCTTAGATGATTGCAAACATTCTAAACCACTAGGTGGAATAATAAGTTATCTAAAATAAATGACATCCTCCAATATTTAATTAATGTATCTTTTAAATATGACACTTTTTGTTTTGAAGATCACCACTCTTTTCAGTTTGTTGAGTTTTTTTTTTTTAATTTCAAAGTATTATGGGGGTACAAATGTTTTTGGTTACAAGAATCGCTTTTGTGATGCTTGAATCAGAGTTATGAATGTGCATATCACCCAGATAGTGTTCATTGTACCTGCTAGGTAGGTTTTAGCCCATACCCTCCTCCCCCCCTCCCTGATTGATTTCCATTGAGTATACTGAGTTTTATCTTCTGATTTCCATTTCAATATACCTTTTAGGTCAAAAGTGGAACAAAAATCACAAAAGGACATATGTATGAAATTTATTAAATAGACTTAAGAAAATTACTAGCTCTTTACTAGCAATTTTAAAATAAACACTTTTCCTCTGTCATCTCCTTTCTATATCTGCTAGAAGTATATCTATAGCTATGTATATTTTCTAGAAGTGCTCTATATATTAATATGTGATAACTGAATAATCTTTTTGAATTTTATAAGTGAGAAAACTCAGTCCCAGGATGACTAATTGTCATCCTCAATATTACATTACATTGTTCTCTGGTGTCAAAATTTATTTAGTCTTTGATTGCCAGGTGAGTACATCTTTTAGTTATACCAGTTCTTATAAGCTGTTTCTTTTCTCCCATGTATCCTCTCCCACTGACATTAAACTCTTGACAACCCAGGAAATTTCAAAGGAAACAAAGAGAAAGGAGGAGGAGGAAAACAAGAATAAGAATAAAGAGGAGGAGGAGGAGAGGTAATGGTGGTGGCTGGGCTGGTGGCAAGCCCTAATGTAATTACACACAGGCACCAGAAGTTTACCAAGAGTACATCTTCATAATTAAAGAAAATTGTATCCCTAGCGCTTAGCATAGAGTTTAGCAATAAAATTATTTGCGCAAAAAAAGAATTTAATCAAGAAATATAGGAAAATAAATATCTTACATGAAGATAAATGACTTGTTAATATCATCATATTTTGGTCAAACTGAAAATAGATGCTCAATCCTGATTCATAGTCCTATGTTCTTACCAAGATGTGACACTAAAATCAGCCATTAAAGGTAGTAAATGTCCTTGAAAAACTAGTCGTACATCTGCAATTTAAAAATAGTTCTGCAGTTGAAATTATCATGTTAACAATGAGTTTTTGAATACCTACGGGGATCAGGTCATGCAATTGTTCTGAATAAAAACTATGTAACTGTTTATGAGTTTTTATAGTTTATACCTACTTGAATTAAATATAGAATAGATTATTATTGCTAAGACCCTGCTTTCTTGTGTGCCCTGTGTCCTATGTTTACACATGTGAAGACAAGTATAGGGAAAGTTTGTTTCAAATTTCCTTATCTTGATTTAGACATGTTTAAAGGAAAGAAATATTTTCTTTTTATTCATTTATTTATTCTATTTATTTATTTCAAGAACTTATTTAAGGCAAGGGAATGTGACCTAAGGTGTTCCTCAGGACACACCTTAGATGTAGACAAATAGTCAGTTAGAAATGTCTCAAGAAAACAATTTCAAACACCGATATTAGTATTAGTATGCTCTGTCTTCTCATGGTTAAGAAATTTAAAACACTAATAATTAACATGATGAAGAACATATGGTATTCCCAGAACTGTATGCTTTATGTATATTATTATTAATAATAAATTCTCATAACTCTGCAAGTTAGGCTCTATAACTCTGCCCTAAGTTTCCACATCTAGTAAGTGACAGTTTTCAAAATTTCAATTTCAACCTTTGTTCTCTAATCCCCACACAGTTAACTATCACAGTATCTGGTCACGCTGTTTCCAGCTTATATTTTCAATGCCTAACACAGTGCCTGACATATTTAGGGTTTGGAGAACTGTATCTGTGAGCAGTCTATATTTATTGCACGGATGTCTCAGCAAGTTTCTTGCTATGACAAAGGTGATTAGAAAATAAAGTATTATGTCCAATAGTGAAAGGACTTGAGAACTATTGAGTAAGCAAGGGATACCTCATAGCTTTATAATTAATAATGCCTACAAAAGATATCACCTCTGTGAACTTCTATTACTGGAATGTGACTTTGCACTCATGACAACACCAGCATTTCTAAATCACAAGGGCTAATGTCTCTGGTTGCTAGAGAAGTTTCTAGAGGCTGCTAATGTTGGAGACAGTTTCTGGAGAGACCAACTGTCTGGAAGAGATATGGAGAAATAGCAGCTACTCCAGGGCACTGCTGCCAGTGGAACAAACTTCTCAATTCATTCTGGTAACAAAGTGGTTGTAGTACAAGATGAATTCAGACAAATCTAGACTCTGATACTTGCTTTGACTCTTACTGACAGCATGGTCTTGAAAAAAATCACTTTACCTCTCTGAGACTCTATTTCCTCACAGGTTAAATAGGAATTATAATCCCAATGTTGATAATGATTAGAGATAACGATGATAAGCATTCGAAAATGTGTGTTATTACTATTATTTTATTCATGGTCATTGTTATGGTTTGTCCTCCTAAAAGATATGTTGAAGTTCTAACCCCTGGTACCTCTGAATGTGACCTTGTTTGGAAATAGGGTCTTTGGAGATGTAATAAAGTTAAGATAAAGTCATTAGAGTGGGCTCTAAATCTGTATAACCAGTGCCCCTTTTTTAAAAAGAGAAGACAGGAGCATGAAGATAGAGGCAGAGGCTGGATTTATGGGCTACACACTATGTAATGCCAAGTGTCACTGGTAACCTCCAGAAGCTGGGTAAGGCAAGGGAGCATTGTTTCTTAGAGTTTTAGCAGAGGACCTGGCACCTCCTGACATTTTGATTTTGAACGTCTAGCCTCCAGGACTGTAAGAGAATAAATTTCTGTTGTTTTAAGCCATCCAGTTTGTGGCACTTTGTTACAGCAGCCCTAGGAATCTAAGACAGTCATTATCATCATCATCTCTTGAGTAGTTTTGTTGATGAGGATGTCTTCTGAGGGTCTCTGTTGTAAGCTGATACTATTTGACCTGCTTCCAAAGACTCCCATGGGCCAAACTCTTCATGTATCAGGTTTGAGGAATACCGGTTGTTCCAAAATAGTTTGATCTTTTTTCACAAGAATATAAATTAAAGGCCGGGCGCGGTGGCTCACGCCTGTAATCCTAGCTCTCTGGGAGGCCGAGGTGGGCGGATCGTTTGAGCTCAGGAGTTCGAGACCAGCCTGAGCAAGAGCGAGACCCCATCTCTACTAAAAATAGAAAGAAATTATATGGACAGCTAAAATATATATATAGAAAAAATTAGCCGGGCATGGTGGTGCATGCCTGTAGTCCCAGCTACTCGGGAGGCTGAGACAGGAGGATCGCTTGAGCCCAGGAGTTTGAGGTTGCTGTGAGCTAGGCTGACGCCACGGCACTCACTCTAGCCTGGGCGACAGAGTGAGACTCTGTCTCAAAAAAAAAAAAAAAAAAAAAAGAATGTAAATTAAAGAGAATTTGTTCAGGAACCAGTAGATTTGGAGACCTCAAAACTGAATATTACAGTTCAGGCGAGCTATGGGTCTTTGATGGCTATGCAGATTTTCAATTAAAGCATTTGGCTTTGGAAAAGAGAAAAGAAATTCCTCAGATAATTACCAGGGTTAAGAAGTACTGTTTCAATGATCAAGTAGACCATACTGAGATTAAAAACGAAAAAAAAAAAACACTTATTAAAATATTAAACCCTTAAGTCATTGACTATGTTGCTTTTAATATGGGCACAAACATTAATCCTTTATAATGATCATTACTATAAGATTTAGAATCAAGTATGTTGAGTGATCATAGAAACTTCAATTAGCACATGTGAATAAGCAATATAAAATCAAATATTGAAAAATATCTTTGGTTATCCACATGGAAACATTCAAGTCTTGATTTAACCTCATTTGACTGTAGTGTGGCCCGTAAAAATATGGGGCAAGCTTTCAAATGGCACCTATTTAAAATGACATACCAATGAAACATGGCAAAATGAATCTCAGGGGAAGACAACTTAATAAGACTATAAATTTCTCAATATAAATTTAAATGAAATGCCTTACGAGATTGTGAGGGATTGCTGGTTAGCCCCTGGCTATCAGGGAAATGGTGGAAAGGTCCCATGAGAACAAGAGCTTCTGAGAAAGGAAGGGTTTTTTAAAAAGGGGTGTGTTATGTTGGGAAATTAATCTCAGCTGGAAAACCTAAAAGGGTCAAATTTAATGGGCTTTTGATAACCCTTATGTATATATACGGTATTACCTAGCTTTGAAGAACATTCTCTTTGTGTAATGGGCTTTGATATAATTTACAACCACCACTCATTTTTTTTGAGTTATAAGTGGTATATTTTCCTAACCACCCCTGAACTGACATGCTGTGTGTCAAATCAGAAAATGTTTCATTTCACATAAAAAGAAAATGCTTTCATCAAGAACTCTTTCTTTCCAGAGAAATACTTGGAACACACATTTCTGACATACATTTGGGGGAAAAAATTCCATATTTATTATCACAAAAAGTCACTTCAGGCTGTGCTGAGGTACTGATTAATGCCTGCCTGGGTTTCAGTGAAGGTACTCATGTTTCACTGTGCTCTCTAGACAGGCATTAATCGCTTCCAACACTCTGTGTTAAGTCATTTCTTCCCCAGGTTGGAAGCACTTAAAAAAAAGGCTTCAAACAGAGGGCAAGAAACACAATCAATAAGGTAAAAAAAAACAAAGACCAGTGGAAGTTGAAACAAATATCATCCACATTACCCAGCTTCTATTATCTAATTTATTTAAGTTGTTACTGAATTAAGAGACTATGCTAAAACAACAGATAGGAAAAAAAAAAAAGGGTTTTCAATCTTCAAATCTTATTAATAGAGGTAAAATAAAAGAAGATTAAATTAAATCCAAGTAAGCAAAAGAAAAGAAATTATAAAAATTAAAACAAAAGTCAATGAAATCAAACTCTGGCTCCTTGAAAAGATCAATGAAATTGATAAGCCTGTAGCCAAAATAACCAAGGAAAAAGAAAACACAAGTTACTAACAATCAAAAGGAAAGAGGGGACATCACTAACGATCCCAAGGATATTAAAAGGATTATCAAGGAATACTAGCAACAACTCTGTGCCTACAAATTTGATAACATAGGTGAAATAGCCTAATTTCTTGAAATACATATCTGCCAACACTCATGCAAAAAGAAATAGACAATCTGAATAGGCCTACATCTATTAAAGTAATAACCTTTACACATAGATATAATATTTATGACAAAAATTTGTTGTTGAATAAAACCTAGATTTCAAGAAAAAAGGAGGGAAATTTTCACCAACTAACAACTGTGTGAGCTCCGCACCCTATTCAGTCTCCTCTGTGCTTCAAAATTACAGGGGTTCATTTGAGTACCACCTAAATGTTTGATTGAGGATTATATTGCGATGCTTGGAGAGGTAAGGCTATGTTATCAATGGGTGGAGGTTAGCGTTATTCAGGAAAGATTAGCATATTCCAAAAGGCTATTAAAAAGGGGTATGAACATTTGAAAGGGTCAATGTCTACTCAGTACATTTTAAAGATCAATAACTTTGCTGAGATGATAGCAATTGGTTTGTGGAGTTTATAACTTTCTTCTCTTTTTATGTGGGAAAATCTCTTCATCAGAGTCATCAGTGAGAGACGGTACCATGTAAGATCAACGTATGTGACAGTACTATTGCTCAATACATACTTTGTGACATCCCAAAGAAAAGAAAAGATGCTATTCCCAGCTGACATATCAGGTGGCTCATTGCAACCTCAACAATTATTTTATGTGCTCTCAGATATGCCAATTTTGGAATCATTTCAGGGGATGTTCCTTCATATCTACTGCTATGGTAGATGCTAGCATTACAGTCACTACACTTAAAGAACTGTGGATTAATGTGGGAAGTATATAAACAAACAGACAATATATTGAAGAGCATAAAATACTATTACAACTAAGCACTTAAGAGGAGGATCCAACCAGAATGAAAGATGAGATCAGGCAAGATTTTTTGGAAAAAAGAACATCTATTTTGAATCTAGAGAAAACGTATTAATTAGGAGGGCAAAAAAAGATTAATCATCAGCTGTAATTGACCATTTCTAATGGCAGCACTCACCTACTCAATTTATTTCTGGAAGTTGCAAATTGAGGAAAGGCATGCAGTATGGTGAGGTTAAAAAACAAAACAAAACAAAACTATTTTCACTTAATTTTCATCCATGGATAGCATTTTTGTCTTCTGAAGATATAAGAAGTGTGTCTACTTCCTCTCACATAACAGGATTTAGTTTTCTCTTTCCTAGGCATATTGACCCAGTTTCTTTGGCTATTTTTAAATAATGTGATTTCAGAACATTCACCATCCTAATCACCATCAGCTGGGCACATATCATTGTGTAAAATGTAAAAATATGATATACAGAATTAAACATATAATTCAAGCAATATTTAAAACACAAGGAGAGTTAAGACAGAACTATTTTGTTCTTAGAGTATTGAAAACAACTCCTCTAGTAGCTTTAAAATGATGGTTTCCACATAACCTATAATTTGTGCAATCAGACACATTTGTGTTTTATCAAGGGTTTCCATAGTTAGCCAGTATGGGAAACACATTTAGAAGGTGGATTTATTACTCAATAGATTTTATGGTTCCTTTGAAACCATTAATGCCTATTGTGGAAATATGTGTTCTGGCAAACTGTATGACTACAATGGATAGGGCATACACGTTATCAAGGTCTTCATGAAAGTTCTTAAGAAACTAATTATGTGTATCTAGCAATAGCAACATCAACACAACAAAAGATCTGGACATATATGTGTCCTTTAAACACCTTAATAGTAAAACCACAGTGTCATAATCTAATTGGCCTTCAAAATAAATTTTAGATTTAGAACAATGATTCTTAAAAGAGGGTGAGGGGAACAGCTGTGAACAGAGAGGACCAGAAGATTTTGGCCATGATCTACATTGTGAAATTTGATGGTGGAGTAGCATATGTAATATTTAAACAGACTTTTTCTGTCAAATCATTGATTATTAAACTAATGAAAAAGGGAGAGAAAAATAAATTGTAATTGATTTTATAGGTTTTAAGCCTCTCCCCCAAATTATTTAGCAAAAGATTTTTTGTTTATTATGTTTTCTTTTGTTTTAATTTACAAATACACTATATATAGAAGAGGTGTGAGTGATCATGAAATACAGAGGAAATATAGAAAGCTCCTGACTGAGTAGAAAATCAGAACTCTGTCATATGCCTGCCAAGAATGGCTGTCCAAATATTTTTTTATATATACTGGGACTTTCTTGGGAGCTTCTACTATAAGAGTGCCTTCGGAAAATGAACATTTGAAAAGTGATATGAGAGAGACACATTTTCTCAGGACCTCTTGAGACTGTGTGTTCCAGGATGGTCATACACTTTTGGCTCAGAATAAATCTCCTTAAAGTATTTTAAACAGCTTGGGTTTTTTTTTTTTTTTTTTTTTTTTCCCCTATTAACAAGATGACACTCAATGTGGGGCTCAGAAAGGACTCAGGCCATCCCAAGGGAGTTGCCTGAATTCAGAGCTAGGTACTGGCATGGGTCACCCTTGGGCCTCCCAACTCCAAGCTTCTCCCTGAGTGGAACTGGTAAGTCCTCCTGAGCCCCGGATCTCACAATCTTAGTTGACAGTTCGGGTTTATTCCACACTGTTGGTTCTTTTCCTATAAAGTGGTTGTTTGGAATCCTAGTTTTGATTTGGAGGTGTATTCTAAAGGGTCTTCTCCATTGCTTCTTCCTCCTAAAATTAATCTCAATTGGCTTTTTTGCACATTTTTGAAAGAAGGAACTGAACTACCCTTTTTGTAGAGAAACTAGAGAGCTAAAATGTAAACATTGAAAACTCACTTGAAACTCAAGAAAAAAAAAAAAAAGAGTAAAAGAGGCTTGTGAAAATCAAACTGCCAGAGAAACTGCTTTACCCAAAACTTTGGTCCACAGGCTTCATTACATTACGTATCAGGTGGACTAAAGTTTAGCCGTTAAGCCATGTGACGACTTCTAGTTTTGTCAGAAATAATTTGGATTCAGTCATCTTTTGTAAATTGATGAGTTTGTATTACTATCTCATGGTTAAAGTTCTTGAGCTAAAATCTATTGGGACTTGGTTTGCATGTGTGTGTTTCGATGTGTTTTGTATATATGTCCATGTATTATACTATATGTTGTGTATGCACATGGTACCACACTGGCTTATAAATAAGAGAGAACTCATATATTAATTAAGCAAACCCGAATGCTTTTCTAGTTCATGTGAATGTAGTAATCTTTAGTAAACAAGCTGGGCTCTCTTTTAAGTATTTTTGGTAATATAAAAATAAAAAATGTTTTCAAATTGTCAGCATGCATTTTTGCCTGGGTTTATTGGTCATTTTTATGTTCTTATGATGTTAGAGTTTTACACAAAGATTATAAAACTATAAACCCAGCCAAAACCAAAATGATCTATGTTTGTGTGATTTTTGATAAGTAAGACTAATATAACAGTGTTGGTTTAATGATAACAGCCAAATCTCTTGAATTATCTGCAAAAACACCCATGTGTTTAGGTTTCTTACTTAGGTAAAAATATAGGCATGCCTAAACAAAAATAAATGTCAGTAAATTAAAATAAGTAAAACATCAAGTAAATAAAACTTATGGTCAAATGTCCTATGAAGATACTTTGGTTTCGGTCTCATAATCCTAGTGTGGATGCAGTTTCTTCCACAGATTTCAATGTCTGTGGAAAGATGCAATATAATCTATTTCCAACTCACTCTTTCCATCATCGGTATTAACAGTACTGTTAGGGATTTAAAGCCCTAGGAGCTGAAGTTATAAGATCTTCAATTGGAGGCTTCAGTTTTCCCTTTGCTCTTCCCCGTTCTTCATTTGTCCTACTCTTTATGAGTTAGCCGGTTATGCATACTCTATGTACCCATAGCAAAGTTTTTGCCTAGAAAATTCCTAAACTGTTAATTTTTGTATAGTAATTTATTTTAAGATGAACAAGGTGGTTGTTCTTAGAATCCAACAAAAATCACAAAACAATCTTACTCTATGAAAATATTACATGTACTCAAATTTACACTCAAGTTAGAAAATGCCTTAGACTATTTAGATTCTTTTTAAAATAGTTTAATCTTGATTCCCATGTAAAAATAAAGTTATAACTTCCTGTCATTGTTTGGGGTACCAAGGATTGGTGTTGAAGGTTTGTTCAGTCTACAGTCAAGTGGTATCATGTTGATGGGACTCAGAAAACTACCCCAAAATGAAGGTCTCAGAAACAAAATTCCCTTGCCCTGCTGCCTCTCGGTCCCATTCTTCCCTGAGTCTAGCCATGGAAACCAGAGTCCCTCTTTCCCAAGGTGGGTCATAAAAGCCAGAACCTCGTTTCCAGAAAGCCAGCCATAAAACCTCACATTTTTCTATGTAAACATTGGCCATAAATTATCTGACTGATTTTGCCTGTAAGATCCCCATTCAAGGAAAGGTGCTGCCCCACACAGAAGGAAGGAATGCTTGCTCAGAGAGGCCAAATAGGATCTAGGCAGAAAGGCCTTGCTGGGTTCCCCCACCCAGCCCGTTAGCATTAAATCACATCCTTTGGCTGAATCATATTTCTACACAGCTTTCCATACTTTGTTGAACCTATGCAAAAAATGGACAATTTCCACTGTATCTTTGAGTTTTCATTTGAAAGGTCCTATGTATACATGTTAAAATAAATTTGTAATTTTTCTACCTATTAAAAAAAAGGTGATATGAGTAAACTTGTAACGGAGTAAACATAGCTACATCTTATTAGCAGGACTGGAGGAGGCAGAAATTATTGTAGCTACCCTACTTTAATCGCTGAATTATTCTTAGCCCTTTTGTTTCAAACAAGGACAATGTCTCTCACTTCCTAGAGAAAATTTTAAGATGTCAAATTAGAATTCTCTAGGCTTTTTGTTGGGAAACTCATAAATGCTCATGCACCATCAACCCCTACCTGATTTCTTATTACAAAAAAAAAAAAAGTGATTTTCTATTTAAGATTAATTTTTCCACTTGCTCTCTGGATTCCAACTCTTCTGGGTTTCTTAGAGACTATGCTCCATGGACTACCCCATGAACTATGTCACAGAGTATTTCAATGAATAAATGAATATAACCATGTAGAAGATGTTCACGCTCAATTTCACATGCCTAAGAAGGCCTGCTTTTAGTTCCTAGAGCCCTTATTTGTATTGTTTATTCAAATTAAGTATTTAAATCTTAGAAGGGAAAACATATTAACGTATGCTACCTATGCAGATTATTCTTTGATGCAAATAGATTAAAGTACTTCACAGTCACACTATCTTGAATTTTCTGAGAGAAGATGCTTTCTATATAATCAGTCTCAATTGCTTCTTTTGAAAGAGAAGAGGATTTCTCTAAACCTCCAACTTTCCAAGGGGCTCTTCTTTTTTGCCTTACGAATGGATAATAACTCAGGAGATGCCAGCTCAGAGCCTTGGACTACAAGGTTGCTGGGGAAGAATAACAATGGTCCTCATAGAATGACTAACCTGTATTATGTGATCTGGTGCACAGGAAACAAAATGAAACAAAGCAAAAAAACTCCACTTATTCTCACCTGACTGCTTAATTCATTCAAAGAGACCAGATCAGTTACAGGGGCTATGTGGATGAGGAAATGCATACCCCTAACCCCTATAGCAGGTCCATACCAGTGAAGAAGAAAAGTAAAGACTCTTACTTGTTTCTAGACCATCCAGGCAACAAGAACAACAACAAAAACAACGAAAAACAAAAATTGAGAACTTGAGCTGTTAATTAACATAAGTAATGTTGTCTCTTATGTGATATGTATCATTATTTCAGTTTTATTTTTGAAAAAAGCCATATATCTGAAACTTCATAAATGAAAGAAATAATACCAGCATATTTTGTCTTTTGCAAATGGGTACTTAAAATATTTTTTAACAAAAATTTTTGCAGCACCTATAAGCATATCCCAACTTGATAAATTCTAATTAAGAACTTTTTTTAAAAAAAATCCCTTATTTATACACATTTAGCATCACTGAGGAATTTAATTTCAAGCTAGAAAGCATGTACTTTCCCCAGAGGAAAGCTGACTCTAGATAAACAAATTCTCAAGGAATGAAGCAGATGTAGATAAAGTTTATTAATGTAATAGATAGTGCTGTGTTAAGCGTTTATTTTTAAAGTATCTTTTTCCCCCTTTCTTTTTCTTCTACTCCATATTTACTACAACAGTTGCTGTTGAAATGCTTTTTTAAAGCATTTTTATAGAACATTGTGAAAGATTTTAAAATGGGCAAGTAAGATTATGGGTGCTGTCTAGCAACTGTAGGGTTATGTGATTCTATAGGGGTATGCATCTTTGATAGACTTCTAGTAGGCTATTTTGAAACTCTGTAAGCTACTGATAGAAATGCAAGATTCTTGTCCATAAAAACAGAAATAGACTTGGTCTGGGAGAAATGTAATTTATTTTAGCTCTGTAGTAAGATTATTCCAAGTATTATATTTTACTGCCCTATAGAATATAAACCAATTTTTCATCCATTAGCAAAATTATGTCAACATAACTGTCTCTCTGCAGATGTATGTTTTACAGATTTTCCTTTGAGACTGCTGTACCCTTATTTTTCCCTTAAAGAAATTTCTATTGTATAAGCATGATTTTACTTTTTGAAAATTTTACTTTATCATCATGCAAATAAAAAATGTTAAGAACATAAACTTTTCATTGTATCCTAATAGGTGAATACATTTATGATAAATTTATTGAAAAGTAATATATGAGTAAAATTCAAGTTTATGGTTATGAAACTCTGCATTTTTTTATACCATGATAAATACTGCATCATTCATCCCTGTGAACAGTGCAGGGAATAATGAAATTATTTAATTGCAATTGTATTTAAAAAATGAAGTAATAGAGATGACTACATAAACAAAGAATACTTTGGATGGTTTGTATTTACTGGTGTGATTTAATTCTTTTTATACATATGATGAATATTTACATGTATCAGAATTGTTTTTGGCATAGTATTGATGACTCAAGATCTGAAAAAAATTTTGAAAGAAGTATGAAACAGTGTATCAAAGAGACCCAAAATGAAGTTGCAAAATTAGTAATTGAATGAGTTCCTTTACTGAGTAATAATTCTTTAAACATTATAAACTATCTTCCATATCCATTGGATAGTTATTCAGTTAGAGTCAATTCTGTCTAGACACTGGCCTAAGTATTTTTAATTAATTACATATTCATATCTTGATCTGCTAAGGATAAAACTCTACCATGTGGAAGGACAAATTTCTCAAAATAACATACTTCTTTAGGTCAACTTTTACATCTAATTTTTCATGCCTTAAAACTAAAAGCTTCCTGGGTTGAAGTTAAAGCCCTCCCTTTTGTATATCCAGAGCCCATCTTTCCACACGCTTTTCCATGAGAAACCATTCAGAGCTACAGTGGTGGGGCTTCCACTAATATTTTCTTCTGTTGAGTCACCACGTTATGGTAGTATAAGCTGTAGTGGAGGTATCTTCCTCCTCTCTTGTTAGCGTGAAGGTCTAAAAGTTAAGATCTGGAAACTCTTTTGTAAAATCCAGAATTCCTTCTCTAAAGTTTTTCCATGTTAGGTAGGTATCAACTGCTACCCTAAAGATCAGTGAAAAGAATGGGTTTATTGCTTCTATTTTTGTAGTATATTTTAACCAATAAAATTTCATCATGGTGACATATTTAGGATAGTGAAGGAAAATAACCAAAATGTGATGTTTGTTTGCTTTTACTAATAACTTTTCTTAAGAAAGTACAACTCACAGTGTGTTTTGTAGACCAGCATACCACCATCACCTGGGATCTTGTTAGATGTGCAAATTATTGGGTCCCTAGAGTCTAAATTCAATTCTTTGTATCTATTGAATCCATTGTCTGGGGCTGGTCCTAGGAATCTGGGTTTTAGCAGGCTGTTGTTATGTCTTATCATATTAAAGTTTGAGAAGCACTGCTTTAGAGCACCTGGCAATCTCATTAAAATGCAAGTTTTAATTCAGTAAGTCTAAAGCTGAAGCCCAAGATCATTTCTAACTATCTCCTAGGTGATTGGTTTATGGACCTCATTTTGAATAGCAAGATCCTACAAAATCGTAGTGAATATTAAAAATTAATCTGATCCTGGCCACTGCCTTAAATCTTCTTTTTTGCTATGTGTTTATTTGTATGCTAAAACCAAGAAAATGAAGACCCAGAAAACTGCAAAAAACCTATTCGGGAAATGATTGAGAACCTATAGGTCTAAGAGTTTGCTTAAAATATAAAACCTTATACATTGAATGACGGGCCATTTCAAGTATATCTTTATCAATAAGAACATGCAAAGTATTGTCAAATGAATAAGATTGAAATGTGTATTTCATGAAGTACACTGCATTTACAACCCTATTTCAAAAGCAAAACTCTCATTTTGATGCATATGCATTGAACTAGTGTCGCCACCTGCCACATCAAATTGCCTGCAACAATGTTAGCATGCAGTTGTTGATTTACTACCACTATCAGCCTCACATCATGCTCAATTCCCAATGAGGAAGCGCTACCCTAACCTTTGCTGTTGGTGATTTAGACTTTCTCTTTTCCTTTCTGTTTTGTTAATTCAAATCGTGCCTAGATGGGTTGTCATAGCATGTATTTGCCCTCCACTGTCACATAATAGTTCTAGCTCATCCAAACAGCTTACATCTCTTTCCGGATTCTCACCTCCCACTTGCATGATGTACTGGTGACCTTCGCTTCATTGGTATTCTGTAAATGTCAGAGATATGCTTGCTTCAGCTGCCTGGGCCCTGGTGAGCAGGTGGAAAAATGACCAGTTGAAAATGAGTTGTTAAGACCACTACAGTGAAAAGATTGATGCAATTAATTTTTCATTATGCACAGTGTCTGCGGATTCTAATCAGTTTGGATTGTTCCTCCTCTGAAGCACAAATAAAATGCAAATGGATTTGGAATGAAAGGGAGCATTCTTTATGGTATAGACTTTCCAAAGCTGTAAAATGGCTCAGAACTAATCTGTGGTGTTAGAAATATTTTATGAATTAGGCCCTGGCAGGCTAATGTAAGTTCTGTGTGGAAAATCCAAGCTGTAGCAATTGCATGAGACTGCTGGAGAGGTAGATTTCAAGGGCACAGACAACAAACAGGAACGAACCTTGAGGTAAACCTTACTGGATTGAAAGGGGAGTAGGGAGGAGAAGGACATTTCTATTTGCTAAAATCATCATGTAAATTAATATGGCATAAATAATCCAAAATTAAGCATTATGTATATAGGTTTATTTTAATAATCCATGCAACTAACTTGCTAAAACGGGAATATAGGTTTAGAATTTTTTTGAAGTTTTACGATACATTGTTTTCCCCTCTGTTACGCAATCTGGTAAAATTTACTATTGTGGATATAGCAACAATGCATCATGAGTTATCATGGACAGTTCAAATTTAAAATATAAATATGCTTAAAATAATACCAACTATCCCATTTTTTTTAAAAAATAAGGCCATTCTAGGTATGAAACAAATGAATGACAATCTTTTAATGTTAAGAATGACTATCCAACCATGTTTTCACTTATTACACACACACACACGCACACACATATATATTTATCAATCTAAAACTGTGCAAGGAGGTATTTGAGGAAATTATTTTCAACCATACAGAAGTAAAATTATTTGTAAACTATTGATATAAGAGATAACCATATACGTGAGTGAGTGGCAGCAGCATCCCAATGCCACCGAGTTTCTTGAGCACACATGCCTACTGTTTCGTTGTTAATACAGCCCAGGTGGGAGGAAGGTGCTCCAGGACAGAAAGGCCACAGCCTTAGGTAGCCTGCCTGGCAAGTCACTAGTGTGGGCAGGAGCCACATGAGCACACAATGGGCCACATACTACCCTCCCATCTGTAAGAAGAGTAACTATATCACAGTTATACACCTGGCTGCTTTACTTCATCTGCAACATTGCACCTACACCAAGGCTGATGTTTTACAAAAAATCTCAAAATGAGTATTGACTATTTTAGATTGATTTTTCATCATTATTATTTTAAAGATAATCAATTGATATCATCCATGACCATTTTACTCTGTGGCAATCTAATTAAACTTTACTATGAGGTAGACTACAGACACAATCATATTTTATACAGGTATTACTTTGAAAGAACATTTATACTAATTAAAGTATATCATCACTTAAAAAATTCAGATGAATATGGAAATTATGTGGTTTTTAAAAATCAGTAAAATTGCAGTAGTTATAGTAAGATGAAACAGATACTTGAAATTAAGATGAAATTATCTCATCTTAAATTGCAAGTAATATATGACATATAGTAGAATGGGAATTTTTAAAAGAAGAGAAGCTGAGAGATTCAAAAGTGAATCATAGTAGTAGTCAGGAACCATATACTACTTAATGGTGTGAAAATGGGAAAATGAGATAGTCACACATCCTGGGGAATATAGAGCCGCACAACATTAGAGTTTCCTGTCTGAACCAATAAATGGCTTCTGTCTAGCATCACTACATGCTCCTCTCATTTGCGGCTGATTCAAAAAGTCTTTACTTGAGAGCATTAGGTCTTTGGTCTCCTCCATAAGTTTTTTCTCCCCCTTGCTTTTCTGTGACCTTTTTCTGTGACCTGGTTTGGCCTTAAGAGCCTGATTGTTTTGTGCACAATTTAAATTTCGGACTTTTCATTTCTGTGTTTTTAAAATGGATATTTATTGCTAATGCTTTTTCAAAGCTCTGGTGGAATGAGGCCTGCAGTATCTGAAATGTGATTTTAAAACAAACAATTGAAAAAACAAACAAAAAAATCAAACAAACAAAAAATATCTTCTAACAAACCCTTATGACTAAAATAGAGACTTTATCATCCAACTAATAAATGCCTGTAGAACTCCTGATTTCTTTATTAGCAGTCACAACAAAATCATTTTCAAATGATCTCTGACCATGATAACAATAAAAGTTCTGCTGCAATGAATATTAATAGCCTTGGCTTTGAACAGTGAGCATTAATACATCAGAATAAACATTCTCCTGATTGACACTTTTGGTACTATTTTTTTTCTTTCTCTTTTTTTTTTTTTTTTTTTTTGAGACAGAGTCTCACTTTGTTGCCCGGGCTAGAGTGAGTGCCATGGCGTCAGCCTAGCTCACAGCAACCTCAAACTCCTGGGCTCAAGCGATCCTACTGCCTCAGCCTCCCGAGTAGCTGGGACTACAGGCACGCGCCACCATGCCCGGCTAATTTTTTCTATATATATTTTAGTTGTCCATATAATTTCTTTCTATTTTTAGTAGAGACGGGGTCTTGCTCTTGCTCAGGCTGGTCTCGAACTCCTGACCTTGAGCGATCCACCCGCCTCGGCCTCCCAGAGTGCTAGGATTACAGGCGTGAGCCACCGCGCCCGGCCTTGGTACTATTTTTGATAAAGAACCAGAAAGGAGATTTCAGTGACAATCCTATGCCAGCCTTCAGGGGTTGATAGGATGACCTATCAACCTATCAATAGGTTTTATGAAATCTTTATGCCTATAATTAATTAATGTTCTTCATGTAAAATGTTATTACTATCCTATTTTCCTCTTTTGAGAAATAACAGAGTATGTTACAAAGAAAAGCAAGCAATCAGACATTGAAGCTATATTGTCTGTTTTTTATTATGACTAAAGAATCTACAGTGATCTAAATCCACCAATACTCTAACACTTGGAAGATCTAATCATAAAGTTTTGCATATCAAATCCATGTATGTGTAAGAATCAGATGTGATTCAACTGAATACATTATAGTCTTCATGTTAGCACAGGATGCCTAAGCTAGCAGGTAATCAGGAAAGAAAAATAGAATGGATACAGAAAATTATAGAGAATTTTATCAAAATCTTGCTATATTTTGGTCAACAGGGTCAGAAATAGGCTTTTAAAGTTTATTTGAAAAAAAATTTAAAAGATAATTGCTCTATGCATAAACTTTGCACAATATTTGAGGTTCAGGCTCTGGATTTTGAAAAGACAGCGTGGCTGTCTATACTAATGAAATCAGCCATCACACTCTAGAAACTTCCTCCCTGGCCTATACACATGCTGGTCTGCAGGTTCCATCAATGACGCTTAACTAGAACTGCTTAGTAAAGAATATCCAACAGGGTTGAGTAGAGTAGGTAGTTGTGAAGCAGGGAAAGTATCCTATGCTATTTACTCTGTGCTATATTTTGCATATAAATATTCTATATTTTACATTAAATTATCTATCAAATGTTCAGATAATGAAGTTATAGTATAAAACTTATGGATGTGTACTTTAAAATAACTACAAGAGTCAAACTGAAATGTTCCTAACACAAAGAAATGATAAATGCATGAGGTGATGGATATCCCAATTGCCCTGATTTGATTATTAAACTTGGTATGCCTGTATCAAACCATTACGTGTACCCTATAAATGCATACAACTATTATGTACCCTTAATAATTTTTTTTAAATTTTTAAAAAGTTATGGATACATACCTGCCATAAGTAGATTTTCCTAAAGATGTTGTCATTAGTCATTTTCGCTCAAATTGACCTACTTATTTGCAGAAATACAGTATATATATTTTCTGCAAGGGCATCCATTTCTAAGTAACTTGAAGTACAAATTTACAAAAACTATTTGAATCCATTGCTACTATACATATGTATTTGCATTTTTCTGTTATTGATAACAGAATAAACCACAGTTTCCAAACAATCTGTATCATATTTGCATATATTTTCCACTTATGGAATAATATTTTATCCAAAAAATGTCCAAATATTACTAGAAAATATTTGTTTTGGGTAGTAACTCCATCATTCCATGGCATTCCATTATCGGTTTCTATGGCTGTTTACCTCCAATTACTCTTTTTTTCATTAAGAGAAACAAATATAACATGGATTAGCAAAAGCAACACTTAAAAACACAAGTAGTCTCTTTCTACTAAGTCATTAGGTCCCATATACAGTATCATTTGCAAATGCAACGGATATTTGATTTAGCAGAGTAAGCTTTTCTATTGGAGAAAGAGACTCCCTAGTTTACCTAATTTTGTAATGAACAAAATTTGTATTAGTATAATAGATGTACAACAAAATAAATAGCTTACAAAAATTTAAACTATTTTCTTGGTTGTGAATATTCTTTTAGACAAATAAGATTAAGTGTAAAATGATTCTGTTCATCTGGGTTTATTTCCAGATAGTGGGCTATATTGATTGATATGCAGTAAAATTTTATATACTTCCACTGTCAATGAAGGCTTTGAGATATTTTATTGATAAATTTGGGGTCATTTCTCTTTACAACTTTAAAGAAAGGGACTATGAGATACTGCAATGAGACTATGATTGGAATTCCCAGGAAATATCCTAAGTCTTCTAGTTAACTAAGTGAAATTAAACAGTACGTTTAAATAGTCTAAGCTCAGTTTTCCCATTTGTATACTATACATAAACATATAACATGTGTGAAAATACCTGGTATATCACAGTCTACATATATATATATATACACACACACACATAGTATACACATGTATATGCTACAAACAAAGCAATTAAAACAAAATTATTTATCTTAATAAACACACACTGACATTGACACACATGCATATATACACTCTCATACAACAGACCAATATCATCAGCTTCTTAATAATATATATAATATTTTTAAAAATTCTGTCCAAATATTGTTTTAGGATATTAAAAATAAGAGCTTTTGTTATTTGAAATTCCCCAGAAAATATCTGTAACTATCAGAGTTTGATCCATGGAGAGTGTTTATTAAAAATCCTAAGCCTGTTCTCCCGCTTGCTTGGGGAGATGCTAAAGGCTTATGTGTCGATCTTAGTGTCATCTCAGTGTCTGACCCATAGGATTGACTCCTCCTTTTCATGAATTTTCTTACAGCAAAAGTAATAGCCTTAACCACCTGCTGTTTGTCAGAGCAATGTAAAAGAACACACATTAAATTTAAAACATGATCTTCAAGATCCCTTAAGGTGGGCTGAGGTCCCAAGGGTGGGAGCAGCAGGTACCATGAGAGCCTTCCCCAGCAACTCCCACTTCCGAAGTGCACCAGTGGGAAGGAAACCAGAAGCTCTTGATCTTCGGCAAAGGCCACCTATTCTATTGTCTCTTCCTTTACAGCTCTTTCGCGTAATCATTCATTCATTTACGTAAACAAAATACGCTTATCGGAAGTCCGCTTTGGCTTGACAATGTGCCAACAGGAATTTTCAACAGGAATTGAAAGAAAAATGTTCTTGTCCTCATGGATTACATTGTTATCATGAGAGAACACCCAATATGACCTACATGGATAAAACAATTGGAAGTTTTGGTAAATTCTATGATAGAAACTAATAAAATTCTGAGACAGAAAATTAAAGGGATGAAGATGCCAGGGCAGATGTGGGTTGGGGCCAAGGAGGTATTTTGGATCTTTCCTTGTTTCTGCAGGAATAAAAGCCTCCAACTCTAAGAGGCTTACTCAGTCATTTGTTGGCCAGTCCAAGCACGAGACAGAATTGTTTTACAATATGGTCATAGGTGGGGAAGGTGTGACTTCCCAGCTATTGACTGGACATTAGGGAACGTCTGGTGCTGTCTCAGTTGCAAGCTCTGGAATTGATGAGCATAGTGCCCTGAGAGGTAACAGAAAATCGATTGTCAAGGAACATAAGGGCTAGGTGGAACTCAACACTGGATGCATGTTAGAATCACCTGAGGAGACTTTCAAACTCCCAGGACACTGAACAAAATGGCTTAAAAATCTCCACTTACTCAATAGAAGGTAGGTTGGATGTCTGGCCTTCATAATGTTAAATGCCAAACCCAAACCCTTGTGTTTTTGTGTGTTTGTATGTATATGTGTACAACCGAAAAAACTTTAATGACACCTTGAAATTTATTGAATATATTTTGAATAGTCAGAACAAAGCTCTTTTAAAAACCAAGCTGATTCAAGAGGTAGTTTTTTTATGGGTGCATATAAAGGAAGCTTATTACTTCCAAACATTTGGGGAAAAATAATAATCCTTTGAAGAAGCACTGAAGATGGTTTAATGTTTAACTTCTTAGTTACTGTGTTCAGAATCGAAAAAATATTTTCTAAGTCTACTGTGTCTACATTAGGTTTTCATTAAGGGTACTAAATTCAATAAATTTTCTTAATTTATAAATGTCATCGTTTTTTTTAAAATGTCCAAGCAAAATGCAACTGTCATTGAGAGAAATGCCCTTCCGACATACTAGATAGAATGAAGAGATTTGAGTTTATTGATGTTCATTCTCATTTTCTCTAACACATGCTCATTTAGCTATTACTTAAATCTTACAAATGGCTTCTTTTTTGTTATAATTATTCTTTATTGCTGTGGGAACATGATAGTATCAAATGAATTACGAAAATGTCAGATTTTTGCTGTTATGTCCAGAACCCCCTTTGAAGTTTGTTACTAAAATATTTTTGATAAAGATATATTTTATACATCAGTATTTTAATATGTTGATTTGAAATATGATATTATATACCCATGAGAATTGAGCCAAAGGTCCATGGGCCTTCTGAATACTAATGAAATATATTATGTAGCAGTTTCAGTTAGTTTCAGAATGCTGTACGTTCGTAATTTCATTCAATGTTGCCTTATAGGTGAGTGATAATGGCTATCGGAATATCTCTCTTTCTAAACATTCATGAAGCATTTTTTACTTTCACTGGCAAGAAAAAAAGGGAAATATGTTATTGAGAAAGCTACCTCATTGAAACTGAGGTGAGGTGATTCAGGAATGGTCCTGTGGACAAAGAATTTGCTATTCTCTTCTGTAACAAAAGAAAAATGCCATTGAAGACTGTAGGCAAAGAAATATGGTATGGGAAAAGGCAAAAATAGATCAGTGAGGCTGGGGTGGTCCCTTATTTTTGAGAAGTAACTCAGAACTTTCGAAAAACTATTGTAAATACTTGATTTTTCTATCACACATACTTATATTGAAATCCATGCCCTGGTACTAATGAGATATATGAATTTTTTCATATTATTCACTTTCTCTAAGTTCTTTCCCCATTTGAACAATGGAGATAATGGTATCAGCCTTTCAGTCTTGTTTTGAGGTCCTAACAAATAAAAACTGGTATTGTCAGGTCAAAGTAAGTATTAGTTCCCCTCCTGCACGCTTTATTTACTCCTTTGCCTGTTGATGAGGGAAACAGCTGAAAGTTATTGCAATAGTTTCCTTACCTAGCAATGTAACTGTCAGTGATTTGAGCTATGTAAATCTCTGGTCATTAGCATCCAGTAATACATCTGGTTCTGTGAATCTATAGAGCACTGTAGAACTGCCTTAGTTACCTGCGTGATGTGCTACATTCCCTATATTCCTTCTGGTAACTTTTTTTTTCCTCTGCCTACTTACCTTAGAGCAAAAACAGGAATGGGGAGAATTGAGAAGCTAAATTTCTGTCTTGTAAATAAATGTTCATCCTATCCACGTTTATACTCAGACTCATCCTTTTCTATCTTCACAGGGAATGAGGGATTGGGATTCTGTTCTGTTTTGTGCTTGGGAAAATTTAGAAGACAGAAATGATCTCACGAAGGAACCAAACCATATACTAAAATGATAGCAAACCAATCTTCTGCATAAGGTAGTTAACATTTTGAAAACAATTTATTTGGCAGCACCGCTGCATATAATCATAAACCAAGTCAAACAAGATGAACATATGCACATTGTTGAGCTGAGTGGTAGAATGGTTCTTCCAGCAGCAACACACCTGTGTAACAACATAATTGCGAGATAAATATCTCTTTTATAGCTAATTAGAATTGAGTAGGAGATACTGTTTTGAAGTTCCAATAGGGAGCATAGCTATTTGCACATCCTTGACTGAGAAATCATGCCTCTTAGAGTTGGAAAGGTCATTGCTGAATTGTGTTTTGTTGTTATCACACCTATTGATAAAAAGAACAGTTTGCCTTGACCCTCAGCAAAGATGGGGTATTGTACATCACTAGGGGATGTTCCCCACATGCAATCTCTTCCTCAGCTTTTCATGAAGTGGAATTTATTGCTTAGTGTGCTGACTGTAGACTTTGAGTAAGTCTAACATAATTTGTTTCATTCTACTTATTATATAGAATTCTTAGGATGATTTCTGAGCCAAGAAGAAAGCAGTTATTAAGAGCTCATTTTACTTGTGATCTAAAGTTCTGATTCCTACTTACTCCCACAGTTTAAGAGAGAAACTTAATGAGCAGTGAAAAAATAAGATAAAACAAGGGACTTTTAAACACTACGGATTTGAAATAAGTTGGCATTTAAATCTGCTCCATAAAGAGACATTATTCTTATCAAAGCAATGCTAGAATAGAGAGGAATCAGGTGCAGCAGGAATTAACTCTTACTCTTTATGATTTTCTTTGCTATGTAAAAAGGACATTCCAATGTTAGAGGAAAGAATGGCTGTAGGGGAGGCAAGGAATCGTATCCAAGTATAGATATTCAAACTCTTTATTTTATAGATGAAAGAACTGAGAGAGTCAGTGAGAATACTTTAGTTTCTGTAAATTATATATGCTGCTTGCTTAATTGGTAATAGATCTGGGATGCGAATTAGTGTCTCCTATTTTATATTGCAAAAGATCTTTTGCACACTGGACTGCTCAACTTTTAAAGACAACGGAAGAATGAAAATTTTCTCTAGGTACATATCTTGATAAATATTTTCAACAAAGTACTTGAGTAGAATAAAAGGCAAAACCAATCACATAATTAGTAGAAATATAAAAGAAATTTGAAGGTTTATTCCACAGAGAGAACATTCTGTTACCCAAAAATAGCAGAATCCATGCATGATTCAAGAGTCTCTGCTTTTTCTTCATAAGTTCCTCAGATATACCATTCTTTGCAAAATGATTGTACCTGAAAACTGTTACTTATTCAGACAAAGTCCTAACTGCTCAAATACCATATTTTGCTTACTAATGTATCATGGCTGATCTCCACTTATTTGTCCATGACAAAACGGCTTTAAATACTTGTGGTTATAAAAATTACACGTCATAAATTCTAACTGCAATCGACATAATCTCTAAATTTGAATTTTAATAATATAATGCTGATTTAACATAAGGAAAACCGTACTGCAATTTTCTTGTGGGAAGACTACCCTCTTGTGGCAACAGTTGTTACTACAACAGTCTACCTTTTTCAGGTCTGGATTCCTACAAAGGGACTTGGACTAGGTAGTCTTGAAAGCTAAAAAATTACCTTAATGAAAGTCTTAGACATCATCTACTAATATAGACTTATGTTACAGAAATTGAACCTGACTACTGGGTATTGAAAAACATTATATTACAACTCCATTGAGATTTGTAGCCTTAAAAACCCAAAGACTAATTAATCATTTAATATTTGGAATTGTACATCATCTTCATAACATATTATATCATTGTCTCTCAGATTGTAAAGTCATAACCTTATTTGGCATGAAACTTTATAACTTATGATCCATACTAAAAGCCTTACAACTACAAAAAAAATTCATATTAGCAATTACTTATTCCAGCTGTTAACTGTTCAAAATGTCGCAAATTAAATTACAAATTTTATAGAATGTGAAAATATCATATAAAATAAGCTATTACTGTGTCCAGATTGAATGATACTTTAGAATATTTGGCAAAAAAATGTAACTTTCTTATTAAACAGAGAAGGGATAATAACTAAGCTAGAATAAGTAGTTGAGGAGTTTGTCGGTGTCATTGAAATTTTGAGGCCACTAGAAACCCTAATTTGAATAAGCCAATTATTTCACAGGGGAAAAACACACTGTGGTCCTGCAGTCTGTTCAGGACTGTGAACAAGTGCTAGGCCATTTGTGCTCAATCTCTGCAGCTGCGAATGTGCCTATGGCTTCATGTGGCGTCCTCTGCTTCTCCTGTGGTTGCCACCCATGTGCATTTACATTGGGTAGTAAAATAATGCAAGTAGTGAAGGCAAAATAAAAGGTACATATAGACTGCCTCTGAATGCCAAAGGATGCTCTAAAATTTTATGTTTATTCTCACTTTATGTGGTAGATTACATTGTTGTTCAGAAATATTTATGTTATCCTCTCACCTCCAGGCGAGGCATGCACTTACTCAATCCTGGATGTTGGGGCCCACAGTGTGAGTGACTTTGGACAACAGGATGTCGTCAGACATAATAGGGCATAAGCTTGGAATATGCTTGCATTTGTTTACTCACTTGCTTTTCTGTCACGATCATCATAAAAATGTGGTTAGTGTAGCCTGCTGGTCCCAGGAGAATGAGAGAGAGATGTGGATCATGGTCTATCTCTTCTAACCAAGCCCAGCCTAGCTCCATTAACTCCCAGCTGCAGCAGATTTCTGAGATAAAGAAATGTTTATTGTTGTGTACTGATGAGATGTATGTGTGTTTTGTTTGTTTTGTTGTTTTTGTATTGCATAATGAGGGTATGTTTAATAGAGACAATTTCCTGTCTTCACATAGAAAATGTCTGACTGATTCAGTCAGATAGAGGTAGTGTCTACATAATTGTTCAATCACTTCTCTTCTTCAAAATCCTTCTGAAGCTATTTTGAGCCTTGTGACCAAGTAAATGCCACTTTCTAAGATCTTTCTGACTACTTTGTCAGAGTATCTCTTACCAAATAAGCCTTTATATAATCAGCTTGTTTATTGTCTTCATAACAATTAATACTACTTTTAATTTTCTTGTTTATTAATTTGGCTGGATGCCCCAATCACATATAAATTATATGAGGTTAAAAAACAGCATCTTTTTGTTCCTTGCTATGTCCCCAGCCTCTAGCTCATAGAATTATTTTATTAAATATTTTTGAATGAACAAATGAATGACTCATTCAGCCTATTAGTACATCAATCAATTCCATTACTTTATCTGGTTAACTCCTACTTCAAACATCACCCTTTTAAAAAGTAAAGTCCTCATTAGTCTTAATTACTTCCACAACTAGTCTTTCCATGTACCCAGGTGTCAACTGTCAAGAATTCAGTAGTTAACCAATAAAGAATTATTCTAATTTGATTTGCACCTCCATCCTCTGAATCAGGCACATATAGTCCAAAACTATTCTATTGTCATTTGCTGCGTATCCCATATATGGGCTATTTTGAGTCAGTCCTTATAATAATGCATGGATTATTACAAAAATGTTCAATTGCAAATATTTTGTATTTATTTATTTAACAGTGAGTACTTCTTAAAGTAATGGACATAAAGATACATATGACTCAGATCACATCCTCAAGACCTTGCAATCTTGCAAAAGAGGTAAGTATTATATATTCCAAAGAAGTAAAACAAATTGGAGGGAAGCTACGATGGCATTAAGAAAAACAGTAAATGATAAGTGCAATAATTATGGTTCAAATTTTTCTGGAAGTTTGCAGGATACTAGACTTTAAAGAAAACTGTATTGCTGGAAGAGAGTATGTGAGGTTTAGTTTCAGTAGGACTCGCAACCCCAAAGAAACACAATAACTAAGGATAAGGTAACTTGTTACACGATTGATCACTAGTTTGGGGACCAGAATTTAAATGAATGTCACTGCTCCTGATGGTGTGATGCTATGTTTCATGGAGACAAAATTGTAATTGGGAGATTTCTATTACTATTATTATCATCACCAAAGCAATTGTTTTAAATAGTGTTTCCAGAGAAATATAATAGATACCCCTTATCTAGAATGATAATAGACAAGGAAAAGGACATGCACTTTGAAAATGTGTGTTTTCTACACCCTTTCCCCCCTTATCTGTCAGTGTGCCACTTGCAAAGACACCAGAAGAAGATGGCCACCCACAGGTCAAGGAGAGAGGCCCTTGGAATAAACCCACCTGCCAAAACCTTGACTTTGGGTTTCCAGCCTCCAGACTGTGAGGAAATTAATTTGTCATGGTGGCCTTAGCAAACTAATACAATATTCAATAATAAATATGGTTCCTTCATAAAATTTATAAACCAATGAAACAAATTTAGACATTAAGGAATAGCTTCTCAGGACATACAATGTATTAACACTCACTGTGAATCTCCACAGGATCAAGTGCTATCTTTGTCATTCCTAAAATTTATTTAACCATGACACTTTTTTGTCATGGAACACTGATTCACCTCTCACACACAAAATAGTCCACTGAAAATAACTGACTAAATGTTCCTCTATACTTTCTTCTTAAATGACGCCACTCATCCAAGTTTCCAAATACTATTTACATGTTATAGACAACCAAAACTTTATCTCTCACCATGATCTCTCTGTTTAACTCAAGACCTGGATATAATATTGCTTTCTAGAAATCCTTCCTTGGATGTGCCATAGGTGAGTTTAATCTAAACTGAAGTAATATTTTCTTTTTTTTTTTTTTTTTTTTTACATTTTTTTCCTGACCCCTAACTCAAACTTTCTATAACACGACACAGAATTAGCCAAACAGTAAGGTTTAAGGGCACAGTCCTCCAGACTGCCAACTATTTTTAAGACTTCCGACTCCAACTGCAAGAAGTCAAGTTCCAAATATAAAGTTAGAGGTGAAAGTCCACACATGACCTCCTTAAGTTCTAACACCACTCTCGAGTTCAGGAGTTTCTCAAAATCATTCTCAGGTTGAATAATTCCTTAGAAAGACTCACAGAACTCACTGAAACCTATGATGCTAATAGCGACACATATTATAGGGAAAGAATACTTTCACAACCAGTCCAGAGAAGAAACACAAGGGCAGAGTATGGAAGGGTTCCCATATCAAAGATTTCATCATTCTCAAGATGCATTAACCTCGAGCCATTGATCTGAGTCAATACATATAGAAAATTACTATTCTCTGAAGCTCATCTGAGCTTAAGTGTCTTAAGTTTTTATTGGGTTTATTATATTTCCATGATATTGATTTGTTGTTCATGTGGTTGAACTTAGTCTCTAGAAACTCTTCCACAGAGATGGGCTGATACCATGTGGCTCCAGGGGACAGTGAGTTACCTTGTTAGCTTAACCTATTGACTGTGGTCCAGGGAGCCACTATGGATAACAAAAATCTCCTATCACTTGGAAAATTCCATGGGTTTAGAGGTTACCTTCCAGGAGGTGGGATAATAGCAACATACCTCTCTGGGAAAGGAAAAATTCCTTACTACACAATACCCAAGTTGGTGAATATGGCCATCTATTTTAAGTCATTAATCCAAGCAAATGCCATGAGGCTAGCTGAAATCAGGGTATGTGCATGTTAACTGTATTTATTTTGTCTGTCAGGTCTCTTGACATTGATAGTTGTCATAAGCTTTAATCTTATCATTCTTACAGATTTTCTGGGCTCCTGACAGTTTATTATATCTCCTTTCTGTTGTTGTTAATATATAATTTGAGTTAAATTATATAATCTTCCTAACTCTCTGTTTTTGTACCTGTTAAATAGGATGAAAGCTCTATCAAAAGGTTCCAAACTTTGCTTTATTTCCTGTTTTTGAATAGATTCAGTGCAAAAATAAAAAAAGAAATGTTATAAAATTTTACCAAATTAGTTTTCCTTTCGCAAGTTATTGTACACTCAAAACACCTTTTCTGATCATTATGGGAAAAGAGCAAAAGGAGACTGTATTTGTCACCTCAGGCTGCCATAACAAGATACCACAGAGTGGGTGGCTTAAACAACAGAAATTAATTTTCTCACATTTCTGAAGGCAAAACATTCATGATCAAGGTGCTGCCCAATTCATTTCTAACAAGAGCTCTCTTCCTGGCTTATGGACAGCAACCTCCTTGCTATGTCCTTGCATGGAGTTTCCTTCATATGTATTTGAGGACAAAGAGAAAACAAGCTCTCTGATGTCTTGTCTTATAGGATACTAATTGTATCAGACCAGAGACCCACCCTTATGGCTTCATTAAACCTTAATTACTTCTGTAGAGTTCCCATTTCCAAATATATTAATAGTTGCACTATTAGCTAGGTTAGGGCTTCAACACATGAAATTGACAGGGACAAATTCAGTCCATAACCGGGGCTAATGGCACAGCAATATGTTCAATAAACATGCATCATTTTATCATCTACTGGCTACAGAATGACAGAGTCAGTGATCCCCTAGCTGGCAGAAGAAAAAAGCAGTACGTGTGAAGGAAGAAATGCAATAAAAGGTACCTTAGTGCCCTTGCAAATATCTCTGATTCCCACATCCCTCACTTTCTCTTGCACTCAATTGGTAAAAGCCCAGTACTGACTATAATGTGCCAACTGTTGATTCACAATTGCTCCACAGAGGCTCAACATTACTGGAGGAAAATCACAGAGCCATACTTGCTAATTTCATAGCGATACTGCCTGACGGTCATACCCCAATTCTTTAGGAAATTCTCTTTCCCATTCTCAAAAATTGCTATACCTTTTATTCTACTAAATCTTCACTCAGTCTCAGTGGACGAATTTGCTACATAATTCCTAGAAAAATATTAATACATATAATACAACATAAACTGATTCACTTTTCAACACCAAATCCAATGACCTAACTTTGTACTCTGTCTTCCTTCTTTGCAGTAGTAAAGTGCTCCTGTTTCTATGCAAGACCTGGATCCCATATAGTTACAGCATGAAGGACTTCACTTCTTCAGTTACCCCACCACACACACACATTATTAATTTCTTCCTTCCTAACATTCACAATTTATAAACATGTCTTATTATCACCGATTTTAAAGAAATACACAAATGAACAAATCAAGCACTTTGATTTTGAATCCCCCACTAATGCGCAGCTCAATTTTTTTATCTCCTTATACACAAAATGATCTGTACTCATTCTTTCTACTTCCTCACTTTTCATTAACTTCTCAACACACTCTACTGAACGAATCAGTCAGGGCCAGTAACATGCATCTTGCCGAAGTCAACAGTCATGTTTATAGTTTAGCATATTTGTCTATTCAGCAACTTAGTATTCATTATTATTATTCATTATTCCTTTCCCTTGAAATAGGTACATCTCTAGATTTTGGTAATACTATGCTAATCTTATTTTTCTTCTCCCTTACTTACTATTTTTGTTATTGTTTTTGATTCTTTCTCTACTCTCTGGCCTCTTAAGTGTCAGAGTGCTATAGGGATTGGTTCTAAAACACCTGTTTTGCCTAACATACTTTCTTTATCACAAATAATATCATTTTTTCCTTATTTTTAAATACCATCTATATGCCAACAAATGTTAACTAAAACGTCTAGTCAAGACCCCTCCCCTGACTTACAGTCTTCTAACAGTCTTCCCCAACCGACTGTCTAAAACACATCCAACGTGTTAACTTGCCAAAAAATGTAATTACTAATTTGCCTCCTTGAATTTGCTCTTTCACAAGTTTCCTGGTCACAATAGATGACATCAGCATGCATCCTAACCTTAGCAGTCATCCTAGAGTCACCCTCTTCACGACCTATAACCAGTCTGTTTGTAAGTTGTGTAATTTCTGTTGAACTATATCCTGAATCCAACCATTTCTCACCAATTCCAGTGGTTGCGAGATTCAAGTCTCTATGGTCTAACTTCTGAACTACTGAAACGGAACATTAACTGTTTTTCCTGCCTCTATGCTCAACTTTCTTAGGCCTACCTGCTTCCCACACTGTACTCTATGCATTACTCAGTAGCCAGTGAGTTTTTCTCCCCCTGCCCCCCAAATCACAAAGCAGATCCTGTCATCTTCCTACTTATGTCTCTCTGGTGACTTCATGGCAGGCAGAATAAAACAGGAGAAGGCCCTATTGAACTGGCCTTTAGTACCTTTCCTCACTTCATCTACTTCCCATTTCACCCAGCATATTTCAGCCACAGCCACAGTGACCTTCCCCTCACCTCCCATTTCTCAAAAGTACTAAATGGATTTTTTCTCAAGGCTATTGCACTAGATTTGTGTTTGATCAGGACTTTTCCTCTCAGATCTATTTTTTATGGTCACTTTTTCATCATTCAATTCCCAATGTAAGCACGATGCCTTTAGAGACTCCCTGGCTATGCTAAAGAAATGTTTGTCTCTAATCTTCTGGTTACTAGCCACCATGTTATCCTATTTTAGTCTTTATATTTACTTGTTTATTTTCTGTATTGTTAAGGTTTAAATGTGTACCACCAAAAGCATGTGTTGAAAACTTAATTCTCAATGCAACGGTACTGGAAGGAGTGGCCTAATGAGAGGTGTTTAGGTCATGAAGGAACCACATTCATGAATGGATTAATTCCAATTGTAAAAGGTCTGAGGCTTGTGTGTTTCCATTTCTTGCTTTTGCTCCTGCTCTCTCTTGACCTTCTGCCTTTCTACGTGGGATGATATGCCACAAAGGTGCCACTGTCATTCTTTTGGACTTCCCAGCCCCAGAACTATTAGCCAAATACTTTTCTCTTCATTATAAATTACCCAGGCTGTAGTATTCTATTCTAGCAGCATAAAACAGACTAAGATGTGTCATCCAATTTGAAGACAGGGAATGTATCTCTTCTATTTTGTGTTTTATCATCAGTGCCTAGAACCACACTGCACAATATTGTTATTATTGAGCACTTAAAATGTGGTTACTCCCTACTGGGATATATTGTTAGCATGAAATACATCAAATTTTGAATGCTTGGCATAAAAACATATAAAATACCTTAACAACTTTTACATTAACCAGATGTTAAAATGATAAAATTGTGGATATATTTGTTTAAATAAAATATACCACTGCACTTATTCTTACCTATTTCATTTTATTTTATTTTATTTTATTTTTTTTTATTTTTTTTTTTTTTTTGAGACAGAGTCTCACTCTGTTGCCCAGGCTAGAGTGAGTGCCGTGGCGTCAGCCTAGCTCACAGCAACCTCAAACTCCTGAGCTCAAGCGATCCTCCTGTCTCAGCCTCCCGAGTAGCTGGGACTACAGGCATGCACCACCATGCCCGGCTAATTTTTTTATATATATAATTTTAGCTGTCCATATAATTTCTTTCTATTTTTAGTAGAGGTGGGGTCTCGCTCTTGCTCAGGCTGGTCTCGAACTCCTGAGCTCAAACGATCCGCCCACCTCGGCCTCCCAGAGTGCTAGGATTACAGGCGTGAGCCACCGCGCCCGGCCTTCATTTTATTTTTAATGTGGCTCATAAAAAATGTTAAATTATATAGGTGGCTTACATTTTATTTCTATTGGACAGCCCTGGTCTAGAACAATAGCTGGCTTTAAAGGAATACTCATAATTTGATCAGAGCATGCTAGTTAAGGTCAGCCACTGCTGTAAAAATGTTTACATTTTATTTTCACAACTTAGTGAGGACAATAACATTTTTAACTCCATTTTACAGGTAGAAAAGAAGAAACAGGAAATAAGTAAGTCAAACAAAATGACTGAGTTACATATGACGAGGCAGAATTCCCACCCAGGAAGTCTGACTCTAAGGTCCATGCCCCTAAGCACTTTGCACTACTGCCTTGTTCTAAGAACAGAGATCAGTATGCCTACATAGTCAATCAATATCCCCGTCGTTGAATAAAGGAATGAATGAATCTAACTGTAAAGGAAAAAAGTAAGTTGATTCAAGTTTGTAAACCAAAGGTAATATATAAAAGTCAAATTTTATCGTTCTTAGCAAATTTCTCTTGACTCTAAAACAAAAGTGAAGCTTATTTAAAATAGAACTTAAAGAGTAGTTGGAGTAATGTTGGAATTGGAAATATTATCCTGGAGCCATGGCTAACTATAACATTTCGATACAAATATAAAGCATGATGACATTATATGGGTTTTAGTTTTCATAAAAGAGGCAGAAAATATTTTCCATAATAATATACTTACTCATTTCTCCAAGCATTCATATTCTACTTAGACACATAAAAAAAAACTGGGCATTTTAAATATGTAAATAAATGAACACACACCGATAGATGGATTTAATAGAAATACAGGTGCTTCTAAATGATCAAGTTTTATTGGTAGATGAAAGAATGGCTATAATAATAATCTATGCATATTTGGTGCTAGAAGAAGCAAGAAGAAAATATGTTTAATCAGAGAGAAAGAGAATAAACCAGAATGTTCAGAAACTTTAAGCTTGATAAAGGATTCTGAAGTTTATATGGGAGAATAATTTATGACATCAAACTAGAAAATATTGAAATAGGAGAAGGATAAAAACCTTCCTTCCCCATATAGCTCTATATAAAATCATTTTCTGTATTTCCAATAAGCATAATAATATAGTGTGAAGTTGACATAGGAATAAATATAGAATAATAAAATCAAATTAAATACTGGGAATGTATCTATGCAAATTTAATTAGAGTATGATAAAATGGCTCTTTAAATATTGAAGAAAGGAGATTATTCACTATGTGAATTTGGAATCATTGCTTCAGTGAGGGAAAAATGGAAATAATAACTAGAAAATTATGCAATACTCTTTAAGAGTGATAATCTCTAGCTGAGTAGGATAATTAGTACTTTAGAAAATCTGCCTTTTCTCTAAAATCTGTGGTATTTTCCCAAGTTTTCTGCAAAGAGTGTATACTATTTTACATTTTTTAATATGTATATATATGTGTGTATACACATATATGTTTAAGAAACAAAACAACAATTACCAAGTAATATTAGGAGCATAGAGACAACAGCTAAAGGAAAAAGAAAACTATATTATGCCCATAAAATTTAATAAACACCTACTAATAATCTCCTTTAGTCTAATCTCCACATTGTTAATCAACACTAATAATAAACACTTGCAGAACTTATGTGTGTGTGTCCCATTCTTCCTAGCTCTGCTAAAAATGTCTTTTATCCTACCCTCATGTATACCTGTTAAATTTTTAATTGTCTTCTGAAACCAGTCTTTCCCCTTGTTCTATAATCCTGTCATAATCTATATCATATACTTAATTTATACAACTCTCTTACAATTAACATTGACCCTGATTTTGTTCTCTTCTTTTATTTATTTAGTTTTTTTGTAGAGATAAAGTCTCACTATTGTGCCCAGGCTGGGCTTGGGCTGCTGCTCTCAAGCAATCCTTCCTCCTCAGCCACCTACATAGCTGGGACTACTGGCTCAAGACGCCATACCCAGTTTTATTCTCTTATTTTAAATGAGAAGAGTCAGGATCAGAAACTACAACAACAATGGAGTTTTTAATTACATGGAGCAGCAGCTTTAATTTCTTTCTTTCTTTGTAAGTAACTATGTGTAGTTTGTTCTCTAAGACATTCTATACCTTGATAGAATTATTCCTGCTTAGAAAAAGAATCCTCTTAGCCATAAATTGAATGGTGATCATTAGATAAGGGATATTGGGTAGCATAATGAAGAATGTACTTAATAACTCTTTTGACATACCATGAAATTTTCCTTTACTAGTTTTTTTATATTATACTTTTATTAAAGCTGATAGTATATCAATCTCAATTTTTTTAAAAGCATTCCTTGTTTCCATTGCCTTGGTGATTCAAGTTTTCAGAGCCAGTTCATACAGAAGAATTCTCTTTGCTCCCTCTCATAAATTTACACATGTTTATGGATGTGTGAGTAGGTCTTTTGAATTTATCATCCTTTTGTAAAGTAAAATATATATTAAATGAAAAATAACATTAGTGATATTATCAGGACAACATAATCTCAATGACTGTCTTTATCTGAGTTTTAGTCTTTCTGTCCTTCATTCTTTCCTTCTTGTAAATACACACACTAAGCATATATGCATATACATTAACATTAATATATATAAACATATGTATTTATATATGCATATACATATATATTGTAGAACTTTTCTTGGACAAAAACTTTTATACATGGTGCTGTTTCAGAGTAAATACAACCTTAACAAAAGCATTTTGTGTCTACCTGTGTCTTCCCAGTATCAATCACCTCTATTTTTTCTTTGCTGAGTAAAAGAATAACCTGCTACAGCTTGCCACCCATCAGTCTCCTGAAATGAAACTTATTAGAATAAGAACATGATGAATTTTCCCATCTTTGTGTGTCCAATCAGCCTGTTCATTGTCTGAGTATGCACCCGATGACTAAAGACGCAAGTTGTGTCTCTCCAGGTTTTTCCAGTAGCCTCGTGCTTTAATCCAGCTGCTGCTTTGCATTTGAAAACTAAATCAGCCTCAATATTTCATGGTCTTTTTGATCTTGGGTTTTATGATAATGAGATTTTGGCTACAAAATTCTCCATTCAGAGAATTCAAACAGATTTTAGCACCTGTTAGCAGGTGTTAAAAAATAAGTGTCTCATTTAATTTCTTCCATTCTTTTGATTTCACTCATCTCTAATTAAAACCATTTTGTTCAAGAAAAGTGCTCTAGAAAATGAAGGAAATCCTTATGCATTTTGATTTCCATTTTATTGTAATATCTTCCTTGAACTGTCAGCTTCTTTTCTGTAAATCTCAACTTATCCTTCTCTAAAATGGGGAGCGAGGATAGGGAAATTAGTGTTTTGCTCAGTCATTATATGAACATGTCCGTAGTAAGGAAAGTAGTCAGATGTATGTTTGCCGTATTAATGTCACTGATGCAGTGAGAATAAGAGAGATTGTAGTCCAAGGAGCGATGTCCAAGCCCAGTTTAGGGCTTCGTTTCCATCATGAACAGAGAGCTGTATAGCTGTATTTTCCAGGTTCTTGGTTTTCTTATCTATTTACTATAAAATGAAGTGTTTAGGCTTAATGATCTCCAAGGCTGCTTTTGAAGCTAAAGTTCTACATGTCAATGTAAGAAACTTGTTTTGAACAGTTGTTGAGGTAGACAAATACATAGTATGTTACAGTATGTTATCATTATTAATTTTGAAGGATTCCCAACAAATAGAATTCTGATGAAATTATTAACTATAGAAAAACAAAGGATTTTATTTTGTGTCTTTCATAATATTGGGTGAATGTTTCTTCACTAGAATTATAATTGCAAAAGTATATGTATATTACAGTATATTGTAGTTTAAAAAGTATGGACATATATTCAATACATTTTTCCATAAATAAAGTAAATAAAACATTTATTGCTTAAGACTTATTTACAGTACTCCTTGCTTCTTTGCTCTCTAACAAATCATTGAATTAAATGATCATGGCACGTGAATTATTAGTTGAAAAATCTAAATACCAATTTTCTATTAAGAAAAGAAAAAAAAAGATCTCCATCTGCTAGAATGTTTCAAAATTGGATTAGGACCACAAGATTTGGACAGGGAGCAAAGACAGTAAATGTAAATAAATATACTCTGGGGCTGGGGTGGATAGGGGATTAATGTGTGCCATAAATAGAAAGAGATGGGTACAGATTATCTTTCTTTCTTTCCCTCCCTTCCTTCCTTCCTTCTTTTCTTTCCTTTCCTTCTTTCTTTTTCTTTCCTTCCTTCCATCCTTCCTCTCTTCCCCTTTTCTCTCGTTTCTTTCTTATTTTTAACCTTCCTCCTTTCTTTACTTCCTTTTTTCTTTCTTGATGCTTTATTTATTGGCAATTTGGAAACAAATGTCAATTTTACAAGGCATCTCAAGATGCATAGCTATGTTTTTGAAAAATGTTCTGACTTAATAATCCTCAAATTGGAAGCCTTTTGGGTCTATATAATAACATTTAACTTGGCTGTACACATCTCCTCTTTACCGAAGTGCCCATCAATACATGAGCGGATTAATAAAATGTGGTATATGTATACCATGGAGTTCTACTCAGCCACAAAATACAATGGTGAACTAGCATCTCTTGGATTATCCTGGATGGAGCTGGAGCCCATTCTACTAAGTATCACAGGAATGGAAAAACAAGCTCCACATGTGCTCACCATCAAATTGGTATTAACTGATTAACACTTTTGTGCACATATAGTAACATTCAACGGGTGTCGCGCAGGTGGGACGGGGAGAAGCAGATGGGTATATTCACACCTAATGGGTGTGGTGTGCACCGTCTGGGGGATAGACACACTTGTAGCTCTGACTTGGGCAGGGCAAAGGCAATATATGTAACCTAAACATTTGTACCCTGTAATATTTTGAAATTAAAAAAAAATAATTAAAAAGTTCCCTACCTCTTTGTTTACGCAATATGCTACTGCTTCACCTTGTCCTTCAGTGTTCTCTCTCGGACTTCTTTATCAATACTTTGCGGTCCTAGTATCAGTTTTCTTTTCTCATTCTTTACATTCTCTAAAAGATAATGCATACATTAATATAATTTTAATTGTTATAGAAGAGTCTGATTCTTGCATTTTGCTCAGGCTTTTGAAGGATGGCAGAATAAGCCCTCCAAAAATGCCACTTTGGCATAAGGATTATTTGAGCTAAAGGCACTTAAAAAACAGAAGATGCAAGAAAGGCGTTCTAATTTTCCCTTTTCTTCCTGCAAACTGGAGATAAAAACTCCCATGTGAAAGATACTTTCCCTATACCAGGAGGAAAGAAACATTCTTTTATGGAGACTGATAGCTGAGAGAATTCTATTACAAAAAGACCTTGTTACAGTAATTCTTATCTTCCTTTAGGCTCCCCACATAATTTAGCTATTTTTACACAATTGCCTTTCTTTGATCAACCTAATCTAAAAGCATTTGAATGTTTATTTCTTTAAGTCTTCATTGCCTTATGAGAGCTTCCATATAACAAAAAAATTATTAAACTGGTGTGCTTTTCTCTTGTTAATCTATCTTATGCCAATTTAATTTTCAGATCCAGCCTGGGACCCTAAATGGGTAGAGGTAAAGTTTTGCTTCTCCTATACTTTAAGTTTTTATATTTTACTTAAATTATTATGGCTGATTTCAGAGTACGAACTATTTCAGCTTCCTTTGTCACAGAGTAGAGAAAAGAGCATGTTTGCAGAATATACTAAAGTATTAGGACAAAAATGATACTTAATGCCATTTGAGAATAGCTAAGAGAACAGCAGATCTTATCCTTGGGAAGAAAAGATTCCTGAAGATATGACAGAATTGCTCGAACATTTCAAATCAATGATTCTAAGAGGAGTATTAAAGCATATATTCCTCTTAAAAGTATTTTTAATATATGAAAATAGAGCAAGAATTCAAATTGATAATTTTTTGTAATATTAACTTATTATGAAACTTAAGATGCTAATTAAATGACTCAGAAGTTTTTTTATCGTTATTGGTCATTGAAAGTGGGCATAGATTTAAAGAGTTTGAGATGCCTGCCATATGTTACTGGAAGGACTTAGATTTTCTACATGTCATGAAAGTTTCTACCTAAAACCTAAATTTGGAAATTGTTATAAGTAAAAATTTTTAAAAGTAAAATGGGAAATTTTCTAACAATCCAAATTTGTAGAGAGTGATTAATTTTTATTGGGTAAGTATGCCTACTCTACCACTGAAGGTATTCCACTGTATAGTGACCATAAATTATATAATTTTTTCCACACGTGATATCGTATAAGAAGAAGAAAATTTACAGAACAGGTACAATTGGATTGGTTTTGTCCTCACTGTTTATAGTTAAATGTTTGGGCAAGACAAATAATAGAAAAGCATGTTGTAGAAGAGATATTAGTGCTATAAATATAAAGCCTTTTCTAACACAGAGGAAAAAAAATGATTACAGGCCTAAGACTGATATATCATCATTAAAAACTCAATAGAATTATCCTGGATGGAGCTGGATCCCATTCTCGGAACAAAAGCAAAATACCAAATACATAAAATCTAACTCTAGATAAATGCTAAAGCTAATTTAATGGAAAATTATAAGAGCTTCTTCTATTGTTTATTTTTTTAATTTCAGAATATTACAGGCGTACAAACACTTTGGTTACACATATTGTCTTTGCACTGCCCAAGTCAGAGCTACAAATGTCCTCATGTCCCAGACAGTGCACACTGCACCCATGAAGTGTGAATTTACCCATCCCCTCCTCCGCCCTCCCACCTGCCCGAGACACCAATGAATGTTACTTCCATATGTATATGTTAAGTGTCGATCAGTTAGTGCCAACTTAATGATGAGTACATGTGGTCCTTGCTTTTCCGTTCTTATGATTCTTCACTTCCAAGGAATTAAGTTGTGATGCCAGCATACCCTTTATATAGCATAGAGTCAGCAATCCAAAACCTTGCAAAGAGAACAATGTTGACTGGATTTATCATATCATCTTTTAAATGACCCTTTAAATATTTTTCCCAGTGTGATTTGAAGATACCAAGATACTCCCTTCATCAGTATTGAAAAATTCATAGGTGAAAAAGAAAGAGAATTCAGAATAACTACAGTGGTTGTTCTCTGCAGCCCAGGGATGAAGTTGGGAAATGCTGAATGAAGCGATGGCAGGGCAGATAGTGGCAGCATCAATCAGGAAGGGAAAACTGGCATGGTTTACTACAATAAGCAGCAATTTGAAAAGTAACCGTGACTCATAAAATTAAATGGATTTTTTATGATTGCAGGTTCTCTAGGACCAATGTGGAAAAAGAAGGCCAATTCATTCTATTTGGTCTGAATAAATAACTACAATAATAATGTTAAAGTTTAGGTCTCAGAAGACTAATCTCAGCAGGTCGCAGACCAGGAAGCTCCAGGCCCTTGTTTCCCCACAAAAGCATAAAATAAGCACTGAAAACCAACCATGAGTACTTTATAGAAGTTCTGAAAATCAATCAAAGATCTACAGCAACGGAGCAAACTCCCAGTCAAGAAAAAGCCTCCTTCAAAAATGGTAGGAAATTTTGTGATCTCTTTACTTACTCTTACCCTTCCCCCCTCCTCAGTGTAGCATGGTTTGGGGGAGGCAGGGGCCCAGTCCCCACTTCCCTTCTGCAAACCTGAGAGATCAGAGTGGAGGGAATTTGCAGCTTTATAACATGTCTGTGATTGGTCTCTGTGTCACCCAACTCAGAGCACAGATGGTGGAAACTGGTGCTGCTGAGATCTCGTGTAGGGGAAGCTGTGGGAAGCAGCTGGCTCTGCAAGGGGAATACAGACCCACAGATGCCTGAGGCTGAGGCAAGAATTACAGATTGAGGAATACAACAGCTAAGGCCCTGAGAAAAATCAGGGGTGAGACTCTTAGGGGAAGTTAAGACTTTTAAAAGCAGGGGGAATCAGGTGAAAAAAAAAAAAAAAAAAAAAAAGAACATGCACAGGCCTAGGGAAGAGAAGGCCTGAGAAGACCTTAAGCTTTCATTTACATGAGGTACCTAGAGTAATCAAATTCATAAAGACAGGAAATCGAGTGGTGGTTGACAAGGAATTGGGGAGAGAGGAGTGGGCAGTTACTGTTTAATGCATATGGAATTTCCATTTGGAAAGATGAAAAATATTCTCTAGATGGATGGTGGTGATGGTGACACAACAGTATGAATGTACTTAATGTCACTGAACTATATTCTTAAAAGTGATTAAAATGTTAAACGTGTTTCATGTATGTTTTACCACAATAAAAAAAAAAAATCTTCTTCGCTGAAAACAGGTCTCACTTGAGCCATTGTAATAAAGTCGCTACAGTCATTTTTTCCCAAGATCTGGGACTATTTGCAGACTCAGAGTTCCTGAAATAAACAGCAGCCTATGTAGCTTGAGGAGGAACCACAGGACAATATTATAAATGTGTGCCACAAATCTTCCTTCTAATCATCTCTAAGGAGTCATGCATCAGGTGGGTTATAGATTATATACACCACATCTAAGTTAAAAATAATGCTTATGCTTTGAATCCAGGCTACCACTGCAACCCTCTTCCTGGTCCGGATGGATGCTCGTGGAGTCTAGGCAATGAGTATGCTTTTATACAAGCCTGTAGTACAATGGAACATGTGGTTCTATAAACCTATCTATCTGTTTCTATTTTCCCAGTTTCTTCAACTATAATTGGAATAATTATACTTGCCAAATAGCAGAATCTCTAATTTTCTCCCTGATATTTGGAGTGATATTACTGTAGTAGGAATAAATATTGAAAGGCTTTGGATCTCCCTCCTTTATCAAAATATTAAGCCAAATTCAAAACTACATCTCCTGTGATATTGCAGAGATTATTACCACCCACAAAAATTTTAAAATGCAGGGCTAGGGATTCCCATTACAAAATCATTTAAGTTTCCATTGCAGTGTCAGCAAAAGAGAGATGAGTCTTGGAAGAAGAGAGTGAATTAATGTACATCACACCAGGTGGTGTCTTCCATTGCATTGTTGAAGTACAACCTGGGATGATAAAATTTCCTGCAGGGTGAAGTATTTCTAACCGCACAAAAACTCCTTTTGGTGATTCCCATGGTCTGCCAAATCTACCACAAAATGTGTGATACCATAGAAGAAGTTGACATTCTAGCAGGCTACTTTTCTAGAATTTATCAATCTGATTATAAATTACGAGGTCTGTCCACAAAGTATCCAGCCATTGTTAATATAACAAGAACGGTTTGTGCGACATAGATTAACCTGGCAGCCAAGGACAGTAGACTGCAATACACATACATGAACAATGACTTCACTGTACTAATCAGTGAGGCGCTACATATTTTTGAGTGAGCGTGTGTACTGTGTGGCCATTGTATTCAAAATGACAGAGAGTAGAGCTACGAATCTGCATCAAATTTTGGATTGAGCTTGAACGTTCCTTCTTGGAATCTATTGAGATGATTCAGAAGGCTTTTGGGATGATTCAATGAGTGCAGCACAAATAAAAGTGAGGCACAAATGCTTCAAAGATGGTTGAAGAATCTCTTGAAAGTGATCCACATTCTGGAAGTCTTGCAACAAGCAGAACACCTGAGCATGTTGAACCTGTATGGATTAGGTTAAGAGATGCTGGGAGAAATATATGAGGTCCCAAGGTGCCTTGAAGGGGACTGAGGCATCATTGTCCTATGCACAATGTTTCTTGTATCTTATTCAATAAATGTCTCTATTTTTCATATTATATGGCTGGATACTTTCAGGACAGACCACATATATATGGTAATGTAATATGCTGAAGGATAGCTATTTTTAAAAATAAAGAATGTTGAGAAATTATACTATCAGATCTGATGATTTACCACAAATCTGTAGTAAAGGTATTGTGGTACTGACATATTCATAGACTGATAGATCAATGGCACAAAGTATTGAGAAACAGACACATATCAATTGATTTTCATTAAATATGCCAAGATAATTCAATGAGGATGTGTGATAGGAAAACTTCTAAATGGACCCCAACAAACTGTACCTCCTTATATTCACAACCCTGTGTAATTTCCTTTCTTTGAGCAGAGGATAGACTCAGTGACTTGCTTCTAACCAATAAAATGTGACAAAGTCAATGGGTGTCATTTCCAAAATTAGATTGTGAAAGATTTCAACTGTCTCATCTGACTCCTTCTTTGCTTTGATGAGGAAAGCTTCCGTGTTCTAGGCTGCTCTATGGAGAGACCCACATGGCACATTATTGAGAATAAACTCTAGCCAACAGTCATTAAGAAACCAATGTCCTCATTATAACAAAACTTGAGCCACTAAATTCTGACAACCACATAAGACAACACGGGAGTGGATTGGAGCCTTCAGATGAGATCTACCTCTGAACCAACATCTTAATTGACATTTTGTAAAGACTGTAAAACAGAGAAACCAGCTACACCCTTCCCTGATCCACAAATATCAGAAAATAAATGTGTGTTGTTTGATCACATTGACTTCTGTCCTCATTAGAGCTTGTTTCTAAATCCATAGTAAATTTTAGAGTAGCTGTTGTATAGTATTTAAAACTCATATCTGTTGAATTTTAGCTGCAAATGGTTTTAAATTTTAAAGATTTAAATTTTATAGCTATAGGTATAACAAGAAGCAGATATAGGTTTTTGGTATTAAATCTACTTGATATGTAGATTTTAACCAGCTTTACATTCCATCTGCCAACTAGAAGTCATTAAAAGAGATTTGGAAGTAGTTTTGAAGCTGAAAGTATTGTAGATTTAAAGAATAGACCATGTTTGAGTTGAAATACTGCCTCCATTTTTCCTAGCTCTGTGACCTTGAAACAATTATTTAACCTATTCAATCCCATTTCTTCATCTCTAAAACACAATGGTGATATGTGCCACAATTACCTCACTGTTGTTTTATATCCAAATGTTAAATTTTATGTGAAGTATTACTTATTGATACTAATCATTATGATGTTCACTGTTACAACCATGAATTTCTGAGAGTATATTAGTCTATGTAGAATCACAGATAATTTTTAGAAAGAAAAATATTATGCCCATCCAAGTTACCTGGCCAATATAGTTTTGTGGACACCAAATACACCTGATAATAACAATTTGAGTTAAGAGATTCAAAAGCACAGTGCATCTCAGGCTGGTTACGAAGACAGCCAAGCCTAGGCACTTAATAAAGAAATATCTACAACATGATTTTTACAAACAAATTAGGAGTTCTGCATTTTCCTAGCAGTCTGATTCTCCTGAAGAAATCAATTTTATACTTGGTAGAAAATACAAACAAACAAAAATCAAAACCTACTTAAATGCTCTCATTGAAGCTAAGAAAATAATACCCCAAAGTATGGTGTTTTGGCAAGCTGAATGCTTTGAACTAAAGGAGATTGGAGGGCCTTGGAATCAGCCTAAGAAGTAAAGTTTCTTTCTGACCTTCTCCTGCCTTCTTAACACCACCAAAACAAGGCATAGAACCTAGAATTCCTTTTCCACAAGGTCATAGATCTAGAACCCTTCTCTCCCAGAGCTAGCCATAAAATGTAGAAATAATTATTCTTCTCCCACCTATTTGTGTGAAAGCTGGCTATAAATAAATTCTCTGACCTACCTTGTCTTATAGTAGTTTATAAGACCCTCACTCCAGAAGGGATCCTGCTCTAGACCTGGGAAGAAGGATTGACAAATAGAAAGGCCAAGAAGAATGTGAACAGACAGGCCTTGCTGGGTTTTATACCCTCAGTCTATTAATATTAGATCATGTTCTTTTTGGCCAATAACATTTCTATATTATTGTCAATTCTTCATTGAACCTAAGCATGAAAATGGATAGTCTCCCTGGATCTTTAAGTCTTTCTTTCTGAAAGTGTCTGTGTCACATAAAACTTTCATTAAAAAATTTGCCATGCTTTTCACTTATTAACCTGTGTTTTGATATAGCAGAGTTGGTGATGGGCCTTACGATGGGGAGGGAAGATATCATGTTTCTTCTTTGCCTATACTCTGGAGCATAAACAAAGACAAATATATTTTGGATGTCAGCTGCCACTTGGAAAACAAGAGTAACAACATGAGTCACTTTTTTTGTCATGTCCTTTTAGTCAGAGGGAAACTCACACCTAGCTCTGTGTCAGGCGTTGGCAAGTTTGATAGAAAGAAAACTCTGCAGTCTTTCTTGCCTTTCTTTGCTGTCGTGATATAAAGGAAAACCATTTCTACACTGTATTGTTACATGTAATGAAAAATGGATTCTTTTTGATGATCACAAGCGTTCGGCACAATGGTTGGATAAAGATGAAATGCTGAAACCCAGTCCAAAAATGAATATTCCTCAATCAAAGCTAATGGTGTCTGTTTGGTGGTCCAGAACTAGTATTATCCACTAAAGCTTCATGAAACCTGGCCAATCAATTACAGCAGATGACTACCACAACCAATTGGATGAAATTATGAGGATGCTTTACAAGCATAAATAAGCTATCATTAAGATGGCAAAACTGTTGTCAATGGTTTAGGTGCATACTTTGATTAATTGTACTGCTTCTTGTTTGAGACACAATAAAATATACTTTTGATTTGATATCAGACATTTCGTATTTAGGGACCTAATACTAAGAAAGTTATTGCCAGCAGAATGTAGTATGAGAAATACTAAAGATAGGACTTTAGGTTGAAGGAAAATAATACAAAGGAATTTTCCGAAAGGAATAAAAATAAAAATACTAAAACCCAGGTGAATGTAAAACACTGTATTCTCTTAATAGCTTTAAAGTACATATTATGGTTGAAAGCAATATTATAACATTACCTTGTAGAGTTTATAATATAATGCATATTGTCATTATAGTATTAGGGTTGGAAAATATTCTCACATGGTACAATGTTTCTACATTTTGCTTGTAGTAGTACAATATTAAACATAATTAAAATGTTGTGGGATTAATGTATAAATATTTGTGTTAATAAATACTATTTGGATTAATGAATTAGACGAATATATACACATGCACATATAAAATCAAAGAGAAATAGATGTGAATAAATTAGTCAAATGATAAACTTTCAAATGCAGGTGGGATGAATGAAAAACTGTTTCTAATAAAGGTTTTCAATAGGAATACCCACAAAGAGATATCTATTCATGGAGAGAACTGTCAGGATGACAAACTACCTAAAAGTAGACCCAAAATCTGTGTCAAATTTCTGAACCTCGGTATACCAACTATAAAGAAATCATGATATCTCATCAAAGTAAAGCAAATCAATGCAGAAAACTTACTTCAAGTACATCAAATGAAAATATTGAGGTCTAGTTCATGGGCATTCTTGCATCATTATTAAAGGTCTATAATATAAATCAAATTGGTTGAAACATTTTGTGTTCTGCCCACTTTCTACAGATTTTACCAGCTAAGAGCATATCATTTCATAACTTTGTGATGAATATATAAATTATATAATTAGGTGTGGATCTTTGTGAAAGTAAAGCTGTAAAAAAAAACATATAGGGATGCTTCTAAAAATCACAGAACAGAAACATATAAATATTTATAAACATACATATATGTTGTGTGTATGCATATAGTCACACATAAATAATTACATATATACTATTAATTATAATATATAATGTATAATCCACTATGTAATGTAGATTATATGATGCATATTATTATTACTGATATATACACTATTAACTGTATATATTTGTACTTAGTAGCTTGCCTGGTGAGGGGAAGAGCATTACAACCACCTCACATTCACATTGAAATGAGGCTGATGTTGCAGATGCTAAGGTTAGGAGGGCACAGCAATCAACACAGCTGCCATGTTTTACTCTAATTTCCATCCCTGTTGCTCTTTTATAAGGAGTCCACATGAAATAGATGATTTCAAATCTACTAATTATTATCATGATGTTATTAATTTAGACCAAGAAAATAATAAGATGGTGTCTGTGAAGAAAGACTTCATTATGGAATTAATTGCTTTGATTAGGGTCAACACAGGAGAAAAGATTTGCATAACATTTAAGAAACAATTACTTTGATGGCTATTCAGGAGCCAAAGACATGCAAATTTAAAGAAAGCATTTTGCAATTTCCCTTTCTACATTCAGATGCTAAGTTCTCTGATAAACCCCACTTGTTCAACAGAAAATTAAAATCACTGAATTGAAGAAGATCTGGGTAATGATGTATTATTGATGTATTCTGTAAATGTTCAAATTATTCTTGGCTTCAATTTTGAATTCATTTCATAGAAACAAAAAATGGCATTACAAAGTCAATTTTAATCTTAGTGTTGATGTTGTGGTTGTTTTCCCTTAATAGATGTCGATAGAAGTAGATTATAGTTATCTTTATAAATTTACTGTTACTTTTTTTTTATTCCCATAGTTCTTGACTTGACGCCACATATGGAACATATCTCTGTGTTTAACACCTGCTTCCAATTCATTGACTGAAAATGCAAGTTAATTCTTTTGTTGTGCTGTTTCTCAGTATTTTTATTGCATTTTCCCTTTAATGTGACTTTAAATTCAATTTGAGAGAAAGCATATCTCAGATATATCTGTCATGTAAGAATACATCTTTCATGAAGCAGGACAAGTTTACAATGGATTTGGCATGTATAAGTAATTTAATTTTGTTATTTTTTTCTTTCTCATTTGTTCTCTTATTTGATTTTCACTGCAATGTCCCTTTGAAATATTAATAAATGACAGGTTCATATTCAGGGTCAGATATAACCATTAAAATTTAGACAGAGTCCTGAGGCTATAAATGTAAAGACATTTGACTCTGATTGAATATTTTAAAAACTATTATAAAAATAGGTTTTGATTTAAAAAAAACATGCTTTATATTGAATGTAATGACCATTAATCAAATAACCAAATTTTCCCTTTAACAGCATACATATACAAGCAAATATTTTTTTTTATTATAATCATATCAATGGAACATCTTCCACGGGAATAAAAGGAAAGGGTAAAAATTTTGGAAAATAAAAACAGAAGTATGATGAAAATTTGACATTTTAATTAGCAACAATAAATTACATTTAGATGATATATAGTGTTTCTGATTTTTCTTTCACATATTTTTCCCTGGCCAAATTAGACTCTATAATTACAATGTTCTGGATAAATTTTCATCAAAGTTTTCCATACTCAAAACCTACAAAACTTTATGTAAAAGTATTATTAAACTAAAAGTACATCTATAGAGAAGTAGTTTTCAGTAAGTTTTTTTTTTAAAGGAATAGTGAAATAGTAAGATAAAATATGAATTATATGCAGACAAGGAAAGCAAAAGTTAATGTCCTGTGTCACATATCAAAACCAGAACTGGTGAATAAGAGTTGAATCCAAGCTTTGTGCCATGAATTGAATGTAAGCTCTCTAGTAAGCTAGGTGCTTCAAAATGAGCTACAAACTCGGTAAAAGGCAAAGCTAAAAAATCCACGGTTAATAGTTTTCAGTGACTCCTATATAAGCAAATCATTGCTAGAGAAATGCACATCTTATTCAATGCTTAGATTGTTACTTAGTGAGATTAATTATGAGAAACATGAGCTAAAATGTAAAATTTCTAGACATACCTGAACAAAAATGCAACTATGAGTTCAAATCATCAGAAACAACAGTAGATACTGACTCCTACAGGCTTCGTATATAGTATCTATCTGATACAGAATATAACATTATCATAAAAATCATAAACTGTAAATAATCAAGAAATTACTAAAATACTCAAGCAGATTTAAAAAATAAATAGAACTTTTAGAAAAAAATTTTTAATATTAACTCATTGACTGTATTAAAGAGAATATTAGACACGGTTGATGGGAGAATTAACAAATTAGGAAAAAATTCTAAAAATATTGTTATGGAGCAACAGTCTTGTTGCCCAACATGCATAGAAGCCAGTACTATGGCACTGACTTTTGAGAAAAGAAAGACTTTATTGCGAGGTCAACCAGCAAGCAGACAGGAGGTGTAGCTCTAACCTGTCTCCCCGATTTGGGGACTAAGGCAAGTTTTAAGGAGTCAGAGGGTGAAGGAAAGTAAGGGAATGTTGGGGCTTGGCAGAGTCTGATTGGAGGGCTTTAAATTTGAGTATTTATAGTAAGGTATATTGAGGCAGATTTTAGTTCCAGATTTTTTTAGACAACAGACTCCCGAAAGGGTTCTGTCAGTCAGGATTTGGTACTATTGTGGTCTTTTTGGTTCTTTAAGGCGGAAATATTGGTTCCAGGTATTGTGAGATGTCAAAGCTTCTTCAATTGTACATGCCTGGGCTAAGGGCGAAATGACTGGCAATTTGGCTCTGTTCTACCTACAGGATAACTCGATAATTCTACCAACAAAGTAGGACAAGTTTGAGCTGGTTACAATACTACATATTATGCATCACAAAGAAGATAGGCGATAAAAAAGGGTATAAAGCGTCTTAGATCTATCACGTATTTCTAATTAAACACACTGTAGAAGAGAATATAGAGATGAAGGAACAACAAAATTCAAAGAGGTAGTTCTGTGAATTATGCCAAGCTCATAGAAGATAAAACTCCATAAATATGGGAGACACATAAATGCTGAGAAAAATACATATAAACCAATCAACAAATAATCACATAGTAATAAGTTTTTAGAGAACCAAAGTCAGAGATGATCTTAAAAGCAACGTGAGAGAAAATGCAGTCTAGTTTAAAACTAGAAGACAAAGACATATGCTCTCAAAATATTAAAAGAAAAATGCTAACCTTGAATTATGTAATGAGAAAAATTATCTTTTGAGAATGAGGAAATATAGTAAACATTTTCAGATTGAAATAGGGAAGCAAACAAAATGTGAAATATGTGTCCAAAAGAGGCACTACTGCAGGAGCTTAGGAAAATATACTTCAGCAAGAAGTATTAAGGTACCAGTATGAATGTGAGTAAAGAAATTATAAATGTATGAGTTAAATTATCCATTGGCTACACAAATTAACAATGACAATAACAACAGGAACTATAGCAATAATGCCACATTTAGGGGTAAAAATTCAAAATTACAGTAGCGGAGTTCTGTACAGTCAGGGTTCTCCAGGGAATATATATAAATACTATACATAAAAAAGGGTTTTATTATCAGATATTGGCTCTCATGGTTACAGATGCTCAGAAGTCTCATGATCTGCCACCCACAAGCTGGAGACCTGTGAAAGCTGATAGTATAGTTTGAAGGCCTGAGAGCTGGAGATTCATGACATAGATTCTAGTCCAAGCCTGACAGCTAAAGAACCAGGAATCCCAGGGGCAGAAGAAGATCAATGTTCCAGCTCAAACAGCCAGGCAAAGACGGGTGAACCCAACCATCCTTGGCCTTTTTGTTCTATTCAGTTCCTTAGTTGATTGGATTATGCCCACTCGCACTGGTGAGGGTGATTTTCTTTACTTCATCTACAGATTCAAATGCTCATATCTTCTGGAAACACCCTCACAGACATACCCAGAAATAATGTTTTATCAGAAAGCTGGGCATCCTGTGGCCCAGTCAAATTAACACCTGGAATTAACCATCACCATTTCAAAAGCAAGTAACTTCAGAGAAGAAGAAAAGCAGTTAAGGTATTGCTGATAGTGTGTACAAGGAAGAGGTGATCATAGTTACAAGGAAAGCCTCCCTACTCCCCAATGAATTATGCCTCTTTTTATCCACAGTTACGTGTAGTTTTCTTCTATGTTGACTCTGGGTGTGACCATTTGACCTGTTTACTCAACGTCGAAGCAGGGCTTTGAAAAGCACTTATGAATTAGGGTTTGCCTTCTCTAACCTCTAGGAACTCTTCGGCTATCAAGTGAAGAAGCTTGGACTAGCATAGTAGGGGAGAAGATCTTCTCGACTAGAAAAAAGCCATCTTTTGTGAGGCAACCCATAAACCAGCTCCCAGCCAATTGGCTGGATAACTTAATTTACATGTTAAGCTCTAGAGGAGAGCTGCTCCAGTTTCCATTCCACGTGATCCATATGCCAGGGAGAAAATACAGTCAGTGCTGTTTTAAACCACCAAATTTGGAGATAGTTTTATGCAACATAATCTAAATGGATGCAGACTTTGTAAAGTTATATGCATGATAAATTTTAAGGAAAACTTTTTATTTTTAAAACAAATTTAATTTTAACTTATTTAACTCATTTTGTTCATTTATTTTATTTTTTTGAAGTGATTAGCTAATTGAGGAAGGTGGAATGTTGAAGTGGTAGACGAAAGGCTCTTAGTTGAGTTAATGAGGGGAGAACTGAAATAACAGACTATCTAATATTAGATAGATGGTCCCCAAACTGAGGAACTTTAATTTATCGCTTTCAGAAGCAAGAAAGCACCTTGACAGCAGGGAAAGGATACACATAACACATTTCCATACTTCTTTATACCTTAGTAGCAAAGTTTCTGAAGATAAAGTTTTTTTTTGGTAACTAGAAGTCATACTTTTGGTTAATAGACATTATCATTTTAAGTTCTCTAAGACATATCAATTATTTTCTAGGACTGAGGGCTTCATTTTGTTTTACCCATATGAATGAACCAATAAATTACTCAAAATACCAAAATTAATAAGTCAATGACCATGTTTAATTTTGATTAGGTTATTCGGGGATTGCATTTATAAAACTATATTTCCTCTAGGATGCTATTGTATTTTATAGTTTATAATCAATGTGCCTGATATTTAAATACTTTAAAAATAAGTTCAAACTTAAGCTGTCTGCTCTCCTTTCTGTCTATTAATTCTACTTGGAAGAGTTATCTTAGAAGACACTAAAATCCCATAGGCCAGGAACATGCTTACTTGTTTCATGGGGTTCTGGCTGATATAGTTCACTAATTTTCTTTTAAAATGAGAAAGAGAGGTGAACGCAGCAAGACAGTGCTCTGCTTGAATGCTACCACAGTGCATCAGAGGTTATTTTCTTGATCATTCAATTTAGGTTTCTCTTCTGTGGCTTGAGAAGAAAACCCAGCAGCAGTTCCCATAAAAACAACCATTCCAGGTGGTTATCAGGTCCAATTACAGTTTCACAGTTAGGCATGATTCAAGTTGCTAAGGAATTGGAAAATAACGGTAAGAACATATCAGCAGATATTTAGCTTAAAGAAGAGAATTGGTTAGAATGGAAAATTATTGTTATATAGGAAGATCTGTATTATACAGACATTAATGATTGAACTTCAAGTCCACTTAGGACATAACCATAAAACAAGATTTTAAAGCTAACCCAATAAGTTAAAAAAGCATGTAACGACAGCTCTATATAGTACTCAATTAAAATAATATAATAAAATTAAAAATATCCTTTTAAAATAATTGTTCTCGTATCCTAATAGCTGGCACATTGAACTGAAGTTTGTGTGAAAGAATTTCTGAGATGCAGATTAATTGTACAAGTTGCTCTTGTAGTTTTTCTCTGTAAGAACAGAGTTTGGCAGGGTTACTTTCCAGGTAGAGAAAAAGAGTGACTTTCACAAGTCATCTCCCCTGTTACCTGAGGCATTTCTTACATTTGAAATTACTCCATCACTACATTCAAGTATGCAAACAGTTAAACAAAGCTAAGGTTGTCCACCACCGTTAAAATCAAAACAAGACAGAGGAAACCAAAAAAAGTTAAATAAACAAAAACAAAAATTCCCAAGAACTAAAAACACTTTTTAAAATTTTATTAGTAATACTTCTCTTTTTACTAGATTCATGTGTTTTTCTTGTATCATATATTAATATTAACAAAACTGTTTTTCAAGTATATATTCTTTGTACAAATGTATGATAATATATTATTTAGCACTGTGCATTCAGATAAATATATACCTCAAAATCCTACATGAAGTTATGAACTGGCTTTTTCTGACTAATACTACGCTCTGTGGAATTATGCTTTTAAGGAAAAAGATAAGCAGCAGGAGGTCTCTTCAATTCCTGATTATGTAATTCTCAGTGCTGTTCATAGCTGTAGTTATAGTCTAAAAAACTCCAAGATGTATGGGCATTATACTTATTACATTGTTCAGATGATTTAATGGCACATAAAAGCTAAGTTGACATGAAAGTGTTAAACTCTTGAGATAATTCTTTTAAGACTATAGATAAAAATGCACGAAGATGATGGAAATAGTTTTCAAACTGTATTAAATAAACTGATGGCTTCTTGATGACTGAAGAGACCTGATAGCGAGGAACTGGGTTACATAAGCGTATTTATTTAAATCCAAATTGTTTCACTAGTCCTTCTTCAGCAACCTGTATTAGGGAGATGAGAACAGAGATATGATCAAAGACTCATGGATAGTTAGTGCAGCTTTAGGTGCTATATTGGTAATTTAGGAGACAAAAATTTGATGATAGAACAATTATAAACAGTATCTGTAAGATGGCATGATGTGTTATTTAGTAGTCACGAAATCCCTTATTTGGTGAATCTTTACAGATAAGAGAAAATGATCCCGGTAATTATAGAAAATTGTACTTATCTTTCATTCAAAAGAAAGACCATAAGAAAAACTTATATGAAAATTCTCTAACACAAATTTAGTAGTGAAATTATTTTTATTCTATTACCGCCTAAAATCTTCATATTATATTGTAGTACCAATTGCCTAAAGCTTTTATGCTGAAAGAGACAAAATGGAATTACAGAATATAGCCTATACTCTATCTTATATTTCATTAAAAATGTGAAGCAACGTAGAAAACACTTTCTGGTGTGGCTCCAAAGCTTATATGAATTCTCCCTTCTCTGCAGATGTCCCTGTTATACAAAAGTACATTGACCTGGCTTTGGCCACGCTCGATAACACTGCACTTCTGGACATACTTGATTTATCCAGAATTGCATATATAAACAAAGTTAGGTCAAATACTCTCTGAAAGGATTTCAATAAAATAGAAACATAGGGTCTTTGGTGTAGACATATACTAATATCAGAATATGGAAAGATATTTTTATGTTATGTCTACTTTTGACATCCCCAGAGCTCACCTATATTTTTGCAGCTCTGTTTTTTTTTTCCCTTATCTTTGTGGTATGTATGATACCATATTCTTTCAATTATTTCTTCTTGCGTACTAGGTTAGCCATATTTTGTTTCTATTACTCACAGTCCTTACCATAACTTATATTTCTTTCTATTACTTGCATTACTTGAAAAGAAAATAAATCTTGACTAAGTCATGCAAATTTTCTTCTGCATCTCTTTTACATTTTTCCCTCAGAATTTACTGTTTCTGAGTAAACAGAGGATGCTCTGTTTGCTGAACTCATGTAGAAATGCTTAGAATAAAACAAAGAGAAAATAAATAATAACCTAGCCTTACAGGAGAAGTTAAAAGCTTAAAAACAAGATAATATTTTGTAGATAAGCTAGAGTATCATCAGGGAAATTTTAGGTAGATTGCATGCCATCAGGAAAAGTATAATAACTTCAAAGGCAAGTGGTATGAAAAAAAAAAACCCTACTCTTTCCCTATGCCCTTTGGTATTCAATGAGTTTGACAGTTATTTTTTTACTGTTAGATCCGAGAATATTTCTTTAAAAAAATCAAGCAAACAGACAAAAGAATGCTTAAACACAAACATATTGAGATTCTTATGAAACTGTAGCTAATTACCTTTTTATTTTCCAATATAAAGTATTGTTTCCTCAAAACATGTAATATCATTCAGTTCCAAGTGGCAACTAATTGTTTCTTATTTATATACAGACTGAGGAGTAAGAGGCAGAATTAGCTGGAATAGGACAAGGTAGCACTGAAGGCTCCTTTTATTAGCTCAGGAGAGTTGAGTGCCTAAGAGCTGCAGGCTCTGTGAATGGTCATTCCAGCTTAGATTCTAGATCTACCAGGACTTTTCAATTGTAATGAGGCTTTTAAAATGTTATAAAGAAAGAGACAGCTTAAGGGTTATTTATTTAGTTTCACGAATTGAGAATTTTCTGAATTCCTAAGATCAACTTGTCTTTTAAAATTTTGAAAATGTGGGCTCTGAATTTAAGGATAACTTTCAATCATTCCTCTACTTATCTGTTAGTGGTTCACTTGTTAAATTCTTAAGACTTTTACTCAATTTGGCTAGAAATCACTTTTAAGGACAACAGGCCAATGTTATCTTAAATGGAAAGATCTACCAAAAACAGAGTTATTTATGCCAGCATGTGTGTGCTTTTTCTGGCCATCTTAACAGATTTTCTTAATTAAAAACTACCTAGACATACATTCTAGAACAAAAGAAACTTAGGTAATATTTTCAACTACTGCACTGAGACATAATGTTATAGATACTGGATACTGAAAATATTTCTGTGTAGTATTCAATAGTAGGATTAGCCAAGGCTAATCCATTACTTTGATTATAATACATAAAAATAGCACTCTAATACCTAGGTAATAAAAATCAATAACCTGATCAATAGACAAATCTTCCATGAAGATTTTGAAACACTTCTGTCAGGCTTTCTGCTATAATTATTTCTTGATGAACGTAACATGTTTAATGACTGTGAAATTGTATTTCTACAGAGACAATGGACATCTGGAATAACAGCACACATTTCAGCCACCTCTAAAGTACCACATCATTGACTTCAAATACAGTCCTCACAGAGAAAATGAAGCTTATTCTATGACATGCTAATGCCTGTCTTGGCTAGGTCTCATTTTAGACCTGTCAGTACAACAGACAAACTTCAGAGTGTCAACGGGGTACTTTAAAGTTACTGTAGCATTTGCTTATTTTGAGGAATACACAGTCTTCCTATCAGATGAACGGTTTGGACCTTTTCTATCTCACTTTCACCTTATCATCTTTAATTAGAGCAAAACCCACGAGTACCAGCCTGCAAGATCAAACGCCTGTTTGATGATCCAGATGCCTTAAGAGGCAAATGGAGGAGCAGCTGTTTTGTTTGAAATGAAGGAAAACAGAAGGTAGCATAGAAGGAATGTGTGTGAAAACTTAATCATTTCCAAATGCTAAATGGTCTTGTCATAGTAATACGATGTGAAGGGTAATAACTGGAAACATTTTCTGCTGAGGGTTCCTGCTCCACAAAGGCCTCTCAGCTCTGGTGTTGGAGGCTCAGTTCCAGACAAGAAAATTATCCCTTGAGCTAGTATTTGGCACCATCAGCCTGAGGAATATTCTTTGAATGCAGTTTCACAGTTTGAGCTTGAGTTCCCGCCCACAGAGGGCAAACTGTACAGCCTGGAAGAGTCAGCCATGAGAGTTTGAAAGTTTGAAGTTCTGTGCCATTGAAGTGAGAGTTGATTCTCATAAGAATTTTTTATATTTTATACTCATGCTATTTATATTACAAAACATATGTTGTATTCATTAGCCTTTCAAAAATTCCAGAAATAACATATTGAATACAAAGTTGGATTTAGGGGGTTATACTTCTGGATATGTGAAAAGAAAACCTTAATATATCTTTTATTTAGCCCTAGAATATGTGCAAAAATAATAATTCTTATAAGGACAGACAAAAAAGTTTATATGTGTATCATTTTTTGAAGAAAAATATCAAAGTAAGATAAAACTAATGAAAATGAGAAACTTAAAGTTTTTCTAGTTATTAGCATGGCTGGAGCTCTGGATTTAAGAATATTATTTGTAATACCTGATACTGATTTGTCCAATTACATATTAACATTCTTAATTTATAGAGATAGATAACATAATATTTACAATACTGTATCCTATTGACATGTTAAATCAAATCGATTTAGCAGCTAAGAGAAATGATGCTACAGTTGAAAATTTCTCTTTTGGCAGGAGCTTTATCTCCTATTATCTTAATGTTGATAATGCTATTTCTCCCCTCGTAGATGCCCAGAGAGTAGACATTTCTACTATTATTTCATATTCTTTAGCTGCAGAATATCAGGTAATGCACTATTTCTGAAGACACTCTATGGATTTTCATGTGCTTAAAACAAGGGCTATTAGTTTTAGTGCTCTTGAGTAAAGTGATTAAACGTAACTATCAGCATGCATTTTGTGTGAGAACATAAGGAGCGGTGTAGTAATCTTGATAAGGCACTAGACACATTGGAGGCAATAGATATTTTCCTCTGAGCTCAATTCAAGGCAATGCAAGAGCATCTACAGAGAGTGCAGTCCATTAAACAGTGATAACCTAATTCACATTCAGCTCAGAAATTGGGCCAGGATGCAATAACTTTTTACAAAATTATTCAATTTTAAATAGGAAAGAGCTAAAAATGCCACTATGTGCACACACACACACATTCCCATTTTATTGATGTCTGGGCTAAAATGAGTTAAAGACGAAAAAGAAAGGGTGCATAATATGGCAATGACAATCTTAAACATTGGGAACTGAAGAAAATTTCACGTATCTCTTGTCCAAGTCCCTGATTTTATAGTTCAGATAAAACAAAGCTCAGGAAAGATAAAGGGGAAGCTTAGGATCACATTGTAGATATTGTTCCTGGAGAAGTCTTCCAGTCATTAATGTCACAGACCCTAGAATTAAATTAGTGTGATTCAACTCCTGCCTCAGCTGCTAACTGTATCTGTGACTTTCAAAAAGGTAATTAAGCTTTTTTGTGCCTTTATTTTCTCATTTGTGAAATGTGAATGACAGTATAGTATATATTTCATAACATTGACCTAAAGATTAAATAAGCTGATACATGTCAAGTGCCTAATGCAGTGATTAACACACATCAAGTGCTCAATGTCTTTGTATGTGTGTGTGTGTGTGTGTGTGTACACATATAAAATATACACACCTATCTACAAATCTATATATAAAGTTTCTAGGGGGTTGAATCACTGAAAAATACTTTGCAGATTTTGTAGATATGCTACTTCCTTCCTAAATACTTCAGCTTCATCTTTGGCAAACTATAGTCCTTAGGCCAAATGTGGCCCACCATCTGTTTTTATAAATAAAGTTTTATTGCAATAAATCCATGTCATACACTTATAGCTGCTTTTATGCTATAGCTGACTTGAGTACTTGTACATGTAGCACACGAAATTGTAAATATTTACTATTGGGTCATTTACAGAAAAGTTAGAAGACACCTGCCCTAGAACAAGGGTATTCTGTTACACAGTAACACTAACATCATCATATCAAAGGAATTTAACGTTGATATAATATTGACTAACATGCAGTCCATTTTCAAATTGCCCTAATTTTCCACAATATGTTCTTCCAGCTATTTTCCCATGATTTTTCAAATCCTTTCCTTTCTATTCCTCAGTAACCAGTGCTCTGATTCAAAAGTTTCACACCTGTTCACAGTATTTTCTCATTTAGAATGGGCCTTCATCTGATATGCAGTCATTTTGTCTGTGTTCCACCCCTTTGAAGGCTCTACATTTTCCTCTTTTTCAAGCAATCTTCACATGACACATTCTGCTCCTGAGTAGACACCAAAACTGATTTGCTTACATTCAAATTAAAGTCTGTAATTCTCTATGGTTTGAATGTATAGGTTGGAATCTATGGGCGGTGTGTTTGAAAACAAAATTGTTCAAACAAAATTGTGATAAACTTAACTAATTTTGATCTTACCACTAGCTTAGCTTGTTTAGCTTCCTCTTTGATCCCCTGTAATTTTGTTACTTTCTATATCCCTGTATCACTGCCTAGTGGCCTTTATCCATCCTTCCTTTTTTTTTTTGAGACAGGGTCTTACTCTGTCTCCCAGGCTGGGATGCAGTGGTGTCAGCATAGCTTTCTGCAACTTCAAACTTTCTGCAACTTCAATTTTCTGCTCCTGCCTCAGTCTCCCATAGTGAGTAGCTGAGACTACAGCTGCACACCACCATGCTGTGCCAATTTTTTTTGGTAGAGATGGAGTCTTGCCTCTGTGTTTCCCAGGCCAGTCTTGAACTCCTGATCTCAAGCGATCCTCCCTAGTTGGCCTTCCAAAATGTTAGGATTATGGGAGTAAGCCACTGCACCTGGCCCCTCCTTCATATTTTTTTCCCTTATTTTTTTTAATGGATTCAGTAACTCCTGCTTAAGTAACATCACATATTCCTCTTATTTTGGACAATTTTAACATCTCTTATTATAAGTAGAAGTGAGTATGTGTACAGGTGATCGTGTGTGTGTGTGTTATTTGTGTTTATCTTAATAGTTCCCATTTTTTATAGGAAGGAGAATCATTATTTTTTTAGACCTAGAAAGAAACTCAGAGACAATCTAGTATGGTGTTCATAAAATGGGATTCACATACTGGAGTGGTGGGAATAGAGGGGCAAATGGCACCATTAGTGAAGTGTGCTGTGAAATAATTGAGGATAGTAGACACTCATCTCATCTAAGGACTTCAGTTTACACATTTGGATATTAAAACATTTTAAGTAACATTGTTAGAGTCTCATGAAAATTTATTATTGAGTCTTTATTCTTTAACTCATTTAATTTGCTTTACAGAATAATTGATTTTTAAAAACTCCCATGAGAGTCTACACTCTAGGTAAAGGTAGATATATGCCTTTTTCCCCCAATTTTGCCAGTTTATTGTAAACTCCAATAATACTAACCCCAAAGCTACTTTTGTAGAACTTGGAAGCTCAATTGAATAAAAGGATTGCCTTCTAGATAACATTCAGGATTCATACTTGTGAGTACTGCCATACAATTAAAAAATGTATGGTTTAAATTTAATGGCTCCCTAAAGGGGAAAATGATCTCAGCTCTAATAATAGTTCCTATTTTAATATAAAATTTGATAATAAATTCTAATTTTCTCGTCCATGTTCCAGAAAAGCTTGATTAAGGAAAATTACCTACAGAAAGATGGTTCCTCTATGTAATCTCATTTCAAGTTTTCCCTATACTACACAAAAAAATGGGGGTGGGGTACTAGTAGAGCCAGAATATCAAAGCAAAATATCCCAACTTATCTAATCATAGGAAATTAACTTCTCTAGCTACTGCTGATTCATCTGAGCAGCCTGGAATTCCCAAATGAATATCTCACAATTGCTCTACAAACATGTCCTCTTGCTTGGCAACTGTCCCAAACCATTTTTCTTATTTTCTCCATGGGATTTCTTGGTGATGTCTCCTGTTGCTTTGTCCTTAAAAATGGCTTCTATGTGGCTGATACTAAAATATTAATATCAATTTTTTTCGTATCCATGCCTTCTAATGTCCACATTTAGATCTCTTGCTACCTTTAAAATAAATAATCATTCTCATCAGTTTTCTGAAATCAGTGTTGTAGTCTTTTCAATAGAAATAGTAATAAAAGAGCTCTTACAATTTTACCTTGCTTTTCTATTACAGTTTCTATGCCCTTGCTCTCAGTTGCAAGTGCATGGATATGCTTTTATATTCTGGAGATATGAGAGAAACAAAGATTAAAAAAATAAGAAAATGTTCGGCTTTCAAATAAGTTACTGTTTTGAGGCCAGAGATTTAATAAGTAATTAAAATAAAATAGGCCAGTTGTAACAGGGAAACCAAGAATAACATCGTAATATATAAGTGGAAGGGCTAAACCAGGTTAGAGGTCATTAAAGTCTCCTTGGGAATTGACATTAAGAATTTCAGACATGGAGGATGAATGAGATTTAGGCAAGTTAAAAGAGTAGAGCAAGAGAAGGGTGTTTCAGAAACAGCAAGCATGTTCAAAATCTCAGAGAAGAAACTGGAAGATATGTAGGCTCTCTTTTTAGAAGCGTGTGGAGAAATGAAGCAGGAGTAATAGTAAGGTCAAATTTCCAAAGATCCAAGGAGCCATATTAAAGAATTTATATTTTCCCTACAGAAAAATAAACTACTGATTTTGGTTTTCTCAATAATATGGATTTATGTTTACAAATAAATTGGTCTGACTCTAAGATAAAGAATTAACTCTAGAGGAGGACATGTGGAAGCAGGAACAGCAATCAACAGTTGTTACTGTACCCCATGGGAGGTGCAGTGTGGCCTGCAACAGAAGTACTGGGATGGTCATGGAATTGGACCCAAGAGATGTGAATAAGAAACACTCATCAATAAAGTTTGATGACTGTTTAAATGTCTGAAAACGAGACGGTATAGGAATAAGGTATGTTTTTTTTAAGTGTTTGGTTGGGTCACTAGTTGGATTTTGTTCCTATTTAACACAAGGATCCTGGAGGGAGACGTCACAGGTTTAGGACTGGGCTGGAGATGCAGCGTGAGTGACAGTGATGGTATATATGTAGGATGTCTAGAATGAGAAACAAACATTGCCTAAGCTAGTCCTCCGAAATATAACAAAATTTAAAGGTCGTGCAAAGCAAGAGAAACCTTCAAGAGAGGAAGAGGGTCCCGAGAGATAGGATGAAGATGAGGGGATTACTTGGTCATGAAAACCATCTTCAGATAATGAGGACAAAGTGGGGGATATGATGCTTTATATGGATGGAGTAATTTGAAATGGCAGAGAGGCAAGAACTAAGGAAACAAATATAAGAGGATTTCCAAGTAGAGTTGAAGGCATAACTATGGTACTGGGGATTCTAAACTTAATGCAGACTCAATCTACATCTGTTTCTCTAAAATAAAATGACTCATGGACTAGTATAAGCAATGCAGTTGAAAAACATGCATGTAGCAAATGAAAGGGCTACAAGTACGGCAGACCTGGGTTCAAATCCAAGAACTGTTGCTTCCTACTTTCTTTTCTTGGGCAAGTTATGTGACTTTTATAAGCTTTATTTACTGATGATTACTACATTTCATTAAATGACATGAATATTACATTAAATCCGGATTTTAAAGTGAGGAGCACTCAGTCAATGTTTGCTGTTTTTATATGCTCTGAATATAAGCCTGAGCCACTTGGCCACTTGTTATTTAAACTGTGTGTGGTCCCCCATTCCAAGAGAACCAGTCAACAATCCAAATAAATTTTAAAAGAATTGCAACACTTTCATCTGCCTTATAAATTATCTTATGTAACCTACTATAATATTTTTTACAAGTACTTTTTAATAATTCATTTTCTCCTCAGTATTCTTTCACTCTCAACCTGCTGTGGACGTCTCATATGATATTTTAAAACACCCTCACTGTCTCTGGCAGCCTTGATTAACACTGTAGTTTCTCTAGGACCTCTGTGTATTACTAACTTCACTAACGTACAATAATGGTTTATTTCTTCCTCATCCTATAGATTTGCTCCATGTGTCTTTTCATTCTAGGATTCAGGCTGAGGAGTAGTTTCAATCTGGAGCACGTTGTTCTTTTGGCAAAATTAAAAGACGAGCTTAAAACTTGTACTCACATTTGATTGGCCAAAGCAAGACACATGGCTAACTCTGACAGTGGGATACGAAGAATACTCCTCGCACAGGAAAACATTATAAATCACATGGCATTAGGTAGAGATGCATACTCTTACAGGGAAAAAGAAATGAATCATTGAGAACAGTCCCATAATCTACCATGAAGGGAAACAAAAGTTTAAAAAAATAAAGTTGGACAAATGTTATAGCCAGCGTCCTTCAAACATTGATCAATCTCAGGCAAGTAAAAGTAAGCAATTACCTTATAAAGCAGAGATGTAAATTGGGCAGGGAAAAACTTGGGGACACTCACATTTCAATAAATGTTATTCCTGATATAATTATTATTACTAATATCAGGATCAGATATTTAAATGACAATGGAGGAAGAAATATTTGGAGATATTGTTGGCCAACATTATCATTCATGGATGTCTTAGGTCTTTCAAAAGTTGGAGGAGATACTTGAAATTAGCAGAAAGAGTGATATTTAGATTTTGACAAGCAGGCTGCTATAAGGCATTACTGTCCTCTGCTCTGTGTGTAGTCTAAATAAAAAGGTTCAGAACTAATGCTTTATTCCATAGATGGAATTAAAATGCTAATTCATCTGAAGCAGGAAGAATGAAGTCATTACTCAAAATCGGAGCAGATTTGGAATTGCAAGATCTGAATTTGAGCATCACTTCTCCATGTCATGTAACCTAAGCACTAAATGATTTCTTTGTCCTTTACAAGTTTAAAATTCTCCTGCTGTTAGAGTCAAGGCCATATTTTATCTATACAGTATTTGTGAGTTTTTGATTAACTTCTTCTACAAAGTCCTTGCATTTTCTAAGAACTTTTGCCTATATATTTTCAATTTAATGAGATCCTGTCATGGTTTTACCTTCTGATGAATATTTTCAGTTCCATTTAATAATCAGTTTCTATCTTCCATAAAGAAGAAAACAAAACAAAACCCAGAACATTAAGTTTCTACTGCTCTGTATTTGAAACACCTTAAAAATAGTTTGCTGTAAGCTTCAGGTAGTTACATTCAGCCTTCAAACTTCATTGTTTCACCAAATGATATGATAAAGTTTGAATGTAATCTGTGTTGAATTATAATTCATGAAAAGCATCAGTCATTAAAATGAAACAAATTTACTTTGTAAATTAATTTAGTAAAATCTAATGTCGTCTAGGAGTTATTGAGCTTATGAGTCATGAAATCTTTATATCATAAATCTGTAGTAATCAAATCTGATTCCCCAAAGAAAAAAGACATTTCCATATGTCAGAAAGAGAAAGAAAGAGAAAGAAGAAAAGGAAGGAAGGAAGAAAGGAATTATTTCCTCTGATTGAAAAAGTTAAAAAGCAGTATGAATTAAAGTCAAAATTTTTTAAAAAATTGATTGGCATTGGATTAACTCTGAGCTCTGTCTTTTTTCTACAATGCTATGGGGAATCACATAAGGACTGGGGAAAAATAGTTCAGATTTTTGAAAAAATGAAATAAACTAGCATAAGTGTCTGTAAATATTTATATTTACCTACCTTTATATTTTGCTATATTGATTTTAGGGAAAAATCAAGGAATACTTGTTTTTATTGCATGATGATAGACATTAATGTTAATGGAAAAATAAACACACTTTACGTAGAAGGAATACTGTAGAAAATAATTTCTTATGGGATCTTATATTTTATACCTTAATTATATGAATTTATACTTTGAATTTACATGTACAAGTGGGGATACTGGAACACAGTTACTTTGACAAAATATAAAATTAAGCAGCTTTGCAAATCTGAAGGGAAACTTTTTAAAGGTAATCACTGGACTTATATCACTAAGAGATTTTTGCCCTGATCCAATGTCAGCTGTTTTTATAAGTTATTACAATACTGGATACAGATTAGAGAAATAATCATGCCTCAACATTGAAGACAGATTTAAAAAATCAAGGTTTTGTGTTTCTAGAGTTATTTACATTTAGAGTCTTTCAATTGTGCATATTTGAAAAATATTTTGACTGGCTTTGTTCTCAATTTCACTGACATTATGGAGACACTAAAATAATTTTTCAGGTGATGATCTGAATTACTCTACTTTATGCAATCCAATATTGTCCAAAAACTAATTTTAAATCATAGATCTTTTAAAAGATAAAATAGGACTTTCATGCTATTTTTTTTGATAAATTTTCTATACAAATTTATTTTTTCTTTATTTTTTTTACTTCTAGTTGTTCAGGCTTCCTTTTCACCACTACACAATGGAAAAGTGTCCCACTGATTGGCAAAGAATGCACACTGATGAATACCATTATGCCATACATTATGCAAAAGCCAAGCTGTCTGAAATATTCCTGTAATGTGTTATTGTTCTCTTCGACAAAGAAATAAAACTAATGGTGAATGCTGCTTGATTTTCATAATATTTAGCAAGGTCATGGGATTTTTTTTTTCTGCTTATGATTTTAGATTTTATCAACACATAAGTTTTATTTAAAATTTTTTCCCATATATAGAATAACCAAGTAAATAGTTTTAATTTATATTTGATTGCATTTCCCTAACACTGTTCATATGGTAGCCAATAGTGTGTAATCTTTTAGACTTTGTAATCCTTTAAGAACTATACTTTTGCCCTCTGTGCCTTATGTATGAGACAATTTTTAAAATATATATGTGCTTCATTGTAAAGTTTCATGCACATGCTTATTTGATTATTATATGGCATTGAAGCCAGTAATTATTTTTTCTGAGTGGTGAGAGATATGGATCCTGTTTCAATCTTCTATATGTGGCTATCCAATTTTCCCAGCACCATTTATAGAATAGAGATTCTTTTCCCAAGTGTATATTGCTAGCTACTTTGTCAAAGATCAAATGGCAATATGTAGATTTGTTTTATATCTGGGTTCTCTGTTCTGTTCTATTGGTCTCTATTTTTATACCAGTACCATGCGACCAAGGGGGCTTCATCCAGGGATGCAAGGATGGTTCAACATAAGTAAACTCATAAGTGTGATTCATGACATAAACAGAAACAAAAACAAAGATCATATGATAATCAGAATAGATGCAGAAAAAACATTCAACAAAATTCAGCACCCTTTTATGATAAAAAAAAAAAAACTCTAAACAAAATAAGCATACATGAAAACTACGTCAAAATTATAAAAGCCATATAGGACAAACTCACAATCAACATCACACTGAATGAGAAAAAATTGACAGCATTCTCACTCAGAACTGTAACAGGCAAGGATGCCCACTGTCACCACTTCTATTCAACATAGTGCTGGAAGTTCTAGCAGAGTAATCAAGCAAGAGAAGGAAATTAAGGGTATCCAAAAAGGGAAAGAGGAGGTCAAACTATCGCTTTTTGCTGATATAAGATCTTATATCTAGAAAACCCCAAAGATTCTACCAAGAGACTCCTGGAATTGATAAACTCAGCAAAGTCTCAGGCTGCAAAATTAGTGTTTACAAATTAGTAGCATTCCTATGCACCAACAATAGCTAGCTGAGAATCTAATCAAATACTCAATGCTTTTCACCATAGCCACAAAGAAAATAAAATACATAGGAATATATTTAACCAAGGAGGTGAAAGATCTCTACAAAGAAAACTATGAATCATTGAGGAAGGAAATTACAAATGATGTAAACAAATGGAAAACTATACCATGCTCATGGGCCAGCAGAATCAACATTGTTAAAATGTCTGTGTTACTGAAAGTGATTTACAGATTCAATGGAATCCCCATCAAAATACCAACATCATTTTTCACATATCTAGAAAAAATAATTCTACATTTCATTTGCAACCAGACAAGAGCCTGAATAGCCACAGCAACCTTAAGCAAAAGGAACAAATCTGGAGTCATTACCAGACTTTAAGCTAAACTACCAGGCTACCATGTCACACTTTTTACTAGAATTTTATCCCAAACAGCTTGCTGTTATTATAATCTCTAGTTGTAATTCAGTCTTTAATTCTCAAAAAGGTGATTTAAAATGTTAGTATTCATATATTCATCGTTTAATATTTTCACCTTATTTACAATAATGATCATATTTTATCTGCTATTTCTCTTGTCAGTTTCTACACATTTTCTGGTTATTGAAATTGTGAGCTCAATTGTCCAAATGAAAAATAACTCTTAAGAAAAAGATTAAACTCTTTAAAAATAGATTAAATGAGCAAAAATCCTTTCCTATTTTGGCTGAATTATCAATAAGATTGCTTCAATCAATAAAAACTTTATTTAACCTATAGAGGCATAATCATTGACAACTAAAAATGATAAATTTAACGACAAACTAGTGAAGAAATGGGATATAAACAGCACAAAGTCACTCTATAAAGATGATTTTATAAAATATCCTTCCTAAAGGATTTGCAAAATGTTATTCTTATGAATGTTTTTAAACTTTGAACATGACAAATGAGGGAATGGATATTAGAATCTCATTAACTTGACAAAAGATTTTGCAGTACATGTTTCTTTGCCATGAAAAGAGGGACTGAATTCAACTTATCTTTAATGGTATGTTTTTTGTGTGCTTTCTATTAACTTGATAACAAAGCTACAGAAAGATCAGTGGATTGACAAAAAAATAGGAATTGAGAAAATGGGTATTTTATAATGATAATTTAAATATATAGTTAAAATTTTAATTCATAAACTATGGGCATCATTAATTGATACTGATATATTTTAACTTAAGTAAGTGCATTTAAAACCGTGACATTTTAAAATTGTTTTTTGTATACTCTAGAATGATATATAATAGAAAGAGTATTAATCAATTTTGAATAAAAATACAATGGAGTAATATCTATTTTTGAATAAAACTTATTTATTATATTTAGAGATAAGTTAATAACATAATTTTGCCATTTCTGTTCTATTTGTTAGTGACGTTTAATTGTCAGGCCTTTAAGATATTAATGATTCTTTTTGGTTCTTAGCCTACTATCCCCTTATCCAGGGTCATGGTAATTAAGCCCTGGGAAAACAAAGTAAAAAAAAAATGCTGACCAAATGCCAGTCTTAATTGTTGGGGTATGCATCTACCATATAATTTTTCTAATTGATCATGAAGATGCAAATGAATTTCAGAATTGATTTTATTTTTGATTAAACTCTTTATGCACATCATTATGCAAATGGATGGCCTTGGGTTAAAGGCAATTTGCCAATATAGTACCACTGAAACAGGCAGAAGCAGCATAGCATATGGAAACTGGTTTATGCAGGTATTATGGATATGGCCCTTGGCAATTATCTGGTAAATTTGTCTTTTGCATAGAGTCAATCAGAAATTTCAATACCAAAAATAATAGAAAAGTAGAGAACAAGACAATTACTCAAGTAATCTTAGTTGAGTAAAAACAATTACTTTTGGAAAATTTTTTGTTTGTTCTTCAGTTCTAAATTTAACTTAGTTGGCTGGTAATTTGATTTATTGAGCTTATTAGATAAGTGGTTCATCCATATTAATTTGAATTTTATATATATGTATATGAAGGATATGTATTACATATAAAGAATGTATATATGTATATCAGGGTAATCTTACAGAAATTAGTTTACTGTTACATTAGTAGTGGGTGTTCCAAACTGCAGACACTCTAGCAGAGAAGACAACCAGTGTCATGGCACCAGAAAGTGCAGTAACTCTGTGGGGGGAGACTTCACAGTGGGGAAGCAGAATAGAGGATCACTTAGCTTCCAACAGCCTCTGACCCATTCATTAGCTACTTTAAAAATAGACATCATTTAGAAGACAGCTACTCCACTGCCCAGGTCCCTGAATCGGTGACCTAATTCTGTATCAGTGTTTCTGCCATCCTAATGCTCTCCTACTGAGTTCCCTCATTGATGCAACCTATAAACCCTGTTTTTATTCAGAAAATAAAATATTAGGGCCAGGCATAGTGGCCCACACCCATAATCCTAGCACTTTGGGAGGTTGAGGCAGGAGGATCACTTGAGGCCAGAAGCTAGAGATCAGCTTGAAAAAGAGAGAGACTCCATCTTTACAAAAAATAGAAAAATTGGCCAGGCATGGTGGCATGTGTCTGTAGTCCCAGCTACTCGAGAGGCTGAGGTGGGAGGATTGCTTGAATTCAGGAGTTCAAGGATGCAGTGAGCTATGATGAGACCACTGCCTGGGCGACGGAGCAAAACCCTGTCTCTAAACACACAAATACATAAATAAGGAAAGATTACTTGAGAAATTTGATTCATCATACAGATATTGTAAATTATTAATTCCATTATATTCTAAAAATAAATTTTAAATATAGAGTAAAGAGATTGCAATGTTCTCACTTGTAATTCAGATGAAACTCATATTTACTGAATGGCTACTTTTGTGCTAAGAATCTTTATTTTGAGAATTTTATTTCATTTTCACAGTAACACTGAGAGTCAGAGTCTAATAATTACCTAGACAGGGAAACCCAGTTCCAGAGAAGTCCAGTAATATAGCAAAAGTCAGGCAAGTTAGTGAGCTGAGATTTTTTGTCCCAGGTCATCCGGCCATGAGTCCAGAGCTTCTCTACTATTTCATGCAAAGGAGCCACATGGAACAGACCAGGGTGTATGTGCTATGGAATAAGGTAGTCCTGGATGCAGCTCAGTTTAAAAATCCATTAGCCATGAGATCATGGTGAGCAGCTTAATCCCTCTATGGTTCTGTGTCCTCTATAAAACAGGGAAAATGAAACCTGTTATGAGGAGTTGTTGGAAGTACTATATGACTCTTTGTGATTTAAAAAGAATCAGGAAAATACTCTACAGAAACCTGTGCTTTTGTACATTATGATTGCTTTCATAGCCTCAGTATAGAAACAGCGCAAATGTTCATCAAGGGCAAGATTTTTTGTTTAAGGGAATATATTCATATGATAGAGTAATACATAGCAATAAAAAATAAAAAAAAAACAGCTAAAAGGACAGTATGAATATCATTTAAAAACACAACATTGAATAAAAGAAGCAGGACACATAAAGGTATGTATTATATGATTCCATTTTATAAAGTTTCAAATTGGCAAAACCAAACCTACCTTATATGAGGATGCACATATAAGTAGTTAAAGGGAGCGAATACCAAAAAGATATGCTATGATTACCCCTCTCAGGTGCAGAAAATGTTAAGATCTGTCACATACTTTTGGCAGAATCTGCACTTCTGATAATATTTTGTATCTTAATCCAGGAAGTTGTTAAATGAGTGTTTACGATAACTTGTTAACCTGTATATTTATATTTTATACTCTTTTCTGTATGCCTCTTCTCTGTCACAGTAAAAGTTAGAAAAAATAGAATTAGAAATTGGAAATGTACAATCTTCATAAAAATAAGACACATATGATAGAACCAAAATATTTTTCACTGATCATAATCAGTGAGATAATTCTGCTGGAGTGTCAACTCTAGATATAAAAGTATTAGGTAGAATACTTTTGGCCTTAGTTCTCTTGCAACCTATATTTGTTTGATAAAGGACTTTTGAATGTCAATGCGATTATGGAAATCAATTTAATTAGATTCTAATAATAAAAGTATAGCCAGCATTTAAGTGACATATTATATTAACATTTATTAAGTAAGCTTCATAAAAATAGAAATTCAAAATATGCAAATTTAATAGTGCAAGTCATGTTAATTTTTAACCATCTGCTTTTGTTTGCCAAAAATGAAAAAAAGAAAGTAAAAAGGAAATAATAAGTGATGACAGATTGCCAATGGAAAATAATTGTATTGTAAAATATTTATTAACTTTATTTTTCATTTGGGTAGAGAGTAAGCCACTAAACTTAATTTGACTTAGAAACTAAACATTCTGAGAGTCCCAGTAGCCCTAATTAGTTGAAGAAACTGAACTTTTACCATATAACCTTCAAATCATCTCTTTGAATTTACTCTTTGCTTCTAAACCTTGCTGTTTTCCCAAGTGTTTCATGTGTCTCATTTCATATCATTAATGAAACAACTCAATCAACAAGCCAGGTTTGTACGTGAGTAGATTTAGGCTGAGGCAGAATTAAAAGCCAATCACTTCTCCTCTATTTATTTTATTTTCACTAAAAATAAAACATTTCATCACTTCCGGACAAATTATTCAGTTTGTTAAAAAAAAATGTTGATTAGAAAGTAGAGATGCTTTAATGAATTTGATTAAAGGGAGAAATCACTTAGATAATGATAGGAGTATCTATTTTTATAGGATTTGAATTTGAGTGTGGATACATATTATAAAATAGCAACAACAAAAAGAAAAGAGTGGAGGCTGAAAAAGTAAAAGAACAAATTTTTCAAACAGATGGAACCACAGATGTCTGGGACAGGCATTTACAGGCCAGTCTATAAGAAGATGAATATTAGCTTCCTTCTTAAAAACTACTTAAGTTGAGTGTACGGTAATATTTATGAAACTCAATTATTTTTAGCTTTAGGGACGTCTTGTAATTGATTGCAGCAATGATCACAAATCATATCTTTCTTTATATCCAGGCCTTTTGGTTGTTCCTCCCACACTGACTCTGTATAGGTCATGCGGCTTCCTTTGGTCAATGGGACATCAGCAAATATAACATAAGCAGAGGATTGACAAGAGCTATGCACCAGGTCTTGATGTCATTTGAATCCTGAGAACCATGATGAACATGAGGCAGACAGGATGTGGGAGGATGAGAGGCAACTGGAGAATATCTGAGTGTCCTGTTCTAAAGTCAGCCAGCCCTCGCCTGTCCTGGTAGCTGAGGACAGATGCATGAGTCATTCTCAGTTGAGATCAGCTGAACTTGGACTAGATCAAAAGGATTGCCTACCTGAGGCTAGCCCAAATTTACAGATTGCAAAATTTTGACCTAAATAAATGGTGGTTGTTTTAAATGTTCATTATGTGGCAAAAGCTCATTTATTTAAGCATTTAAATGTATTCTTCCAAATGTGGTTGGAAAAATAAATGATCTATAATCCCATATGCTATTTTCATATTCTCTAGACATGCTTACAAGATGGGTAGAAACAAAAATTGATAGGAAGCTCCTGGCACTTTGTCTCTTATTAAGTGAGATAAAGGCCTATGAACACTTTAACGACACAGAGTTATTCATTGAAAGAAAGCTCTAGAGCCTGCTATGCAACTCAAAAATGCCATCTGAACATACCTGCTGGCTCCTCTCAATCTGGAAGTCATGCAACAAAAGTATACCTTTGTTCACAGAGAAGGAATCTCTTTCCCATCCCAATTTGGAAGAGGGACAAGTATGTCACAGCACGCCTTAACGCTAACTTTTGCCAGCAGCTCCAGGTGGAAAAGTCAAATTCTAATTGTTAAGGGCTTTATAATCTTTGAAAGCAGACTGCTCTTTAATGAGTGTCATGATACTGAAAAAGAAACTCACTTTGCATTTTTTTTCTTTTTTGCAAAGAGGTTAGGGCTATTGATGATATATGCAACAAGTAATTTAATTCCTTTAGAAGAGTTAGGAGATAGAGGAAATAAACTTGGAACAAGTTTTTTCCATGATGCTCGAGATGCACAAAAGAGTGACCTCTAAAGAAATTTTAGAGATGAAGAAACAAAAAGGAAAGGACCAAATATGGAACAATTTAGATAGTATTTTTGGAAATTCATTTTTGTATATGGTTAAATTTTTCTATCATATGAGATGATAAATTCACCATTATTATTTATCAATCACTAGAATCAGAGCAGTATATTAAATATAGTGATAGTATGTCACATATCATACATCCTGAATTAAATGATTTCTTGAATAAAATTTAAAAGTAAGATCTGTTTCTTTCCAGATGTATGATTTGGCAAATTTTCTAAACTTATTTGTGCCTATTTTATTACCTAAACAGAATGTATAGAAGTATTTGCTTCATAAAATTCTTAAAGAGAGTTGACATTATGCATGTAAATGTCTTAGAATAGTTCATGGTGTAGGGAAAGCACTCAACTAAAGTTTTGTCTTGGGAAGTATTGTTGATAATTATTGTACTCAATCTAAAAATTTAATAAGTGACTTAAGATGCATATGTATTCTTTTTATACATGTTAATTTATATATTATATACAAAATCCTTAAAATTTGTTATTAATCATAACTATGGATAACAATATTATAATTTTAAAATCAATTTTAAAAGACTTTTCCATTAATTTTATGTTTTAATCAAATTTTGAAGTCAGAAAAAACAGCCATATTTTTTCACCCGGTAATTTGCCTTTTCTTAAGGTGAAGCAATAAACTGGAGTAGCTGTAACATACTGATGCATTGAGTATACAAAAGGAACTATTGTTGCTCTGTCTGATATTTGTACAAGACTTTTGGTTAGGGTTAAACTATAACTCCTAGCCAGGTGTTTGTCTTTTCATTTACACTGAGGGCATAAACCCATTAGAAGATTTTTTTAAATGTGACAACAATTTCAGTCCTTGAAATTTAGGAGAGCCTGGAAGACAGAAGAACCTGATCAATGAAATACAACTGGTGGTGACTATAACGTGACAGTGGAGTGTTGGAGCTGGCTCACACCTTGTCACAAAAACTGACTGTGCTCATCGCTTCCCAATCCAGGTTCTATGACATCAACTTAGCAGCTTTAAATTATCCATCATAAGATTATCTATACCTTGAAAATTGGGAAATGCTACAAATCAATCAGAGCAAACTTCTACCCCAGTAGAACAAATTAGTAAACATTTATGGCACACTATTTAGTGTGTTTCAGTTGGAGTCCAGACAGGAAATGTTGATCACTCCAGATGTTTCAAACAGAGAAAATTAAATATAGGCAATTGAATACACAGGTGATGAACAAGTTGAAAATGGGCAATGAATGGGCAATGATAGAGCAGACCTGATATTAACAATAGCAGGAAGTTCTTGTCATACTTAGGGTTAAGGAGATACTGGAAGGAGGAAGTGTTGTCTGTGCCTTCAAACTCAGATAATCTAGAGGATGCTAGAGTCACAACAGCAGCTTTCTGGAGGAGCTGAGTCCACCACAGCAGTGGCTTTGCATCAAGTGCTGAAAACACATCGGAAACACAGCCACTATTTAGGGTGATGCCACCACAAGCAGAGAGAGCAAGAAATACAAGGCTTCTCTCTTTAATCTCCCTTAGATTCTCTTGCCAATGCCTTCCATTGACTAAATCCAGGTGGAAGCCATCTTACAAAGGGACTTGTGAAGTTGGGTCTTTCAGATGTTATCCTCCCCGTCTATCTGCCCCAATACAGAGCAGAGTAAGTGTACAGTGAGAAATGGATCTGAATGCACACAAATTGTCTGCACAGAGTTCATGAAAGCGAGTTTATCACAAAGAAATACTGAATGTGCACAGTCAGTCACAAAAGCTGAAGTGGATCAGTGACTTGGTGTACCACAGAGCAGCTCATCTATCAACATGGGCCAGAGTGTACATTCTAGCAAGACCAGGAGCTGTGCGTGTGTGTGAAACAGAGTGTACTGAAATAACTTTCAAAACAAACTCTTAACAGTGCAGTTCCAAAGCAGCCTTTCTACTAAAATACCTTCACAACCACATTTACTACGGGCAGTGGGCTTAACAGTAAAAGTATTCCCATTTCATGATGCTTGAGAAAGCTCAAACATGATGAGTTTTCATAGTATGGCTAGAGTAAATCAGCAGAAATTCCCCCCTCAAAGGAGACCTAGGCCTTTTCAGGGCAGTCCATACCAGTGTATTTGTCACCAAGAAAAGACCCTAAAGAGCAGTAGTATTGCAAGACAACTCAGTGTACTGGAGACTCACGAAAGGCATAGATTCCAGAGAGAGTAAAGTAGTTTGAAAGTAAACAATCAGATGGATTTAGGGGTATAAGAAAGATGCCTGCAGGGTTATAACAGATACTTTTGTTTATGATAGAGTATGTATACAAGGCTACACATTTTTGAAGAACAATATTTGATGAAAATCATGAGAAAACAAAATTAGAGTATTGATAATGAAACTTTTTTCCTCCAAACACTAGTGAGGTCTGGTCTTTAGATACCCAGGTTATGCTGAGATGGTTAAAAAAAGTGCATTAGGGTAATGCAAATCTAATAATGAGTTGCTTCTTAAATAACAGAGTAATTTCAACAATAGTTAGCTTTTGGAATTAAATTGCACTGGAAATCATTGTTTTATATATATTTGAAGTTTTACAGTGCAAATAATTGGTATCATATGCACACACACATAAGCCAGAAAAGATCTCTTTAGCCCTGTCTCTGTAGTGGCTAGTATATTTCATAAGATTAGCTAATATAAGCTTATAACTGTAAATAATTTCAAGTAAACTCAGTTTACATCTTATTACTGCAATTTATATTGTTGTCAAAAGAGCTGAAATGTGACATACTGTTTTACATGCTAAATTTTTAAAAATATTTCCAACCTTACAAGAAAATTAAAGGGGATGTGTGGTTTGTTATTTGTTGGGCAGTAAGAGCCAGATGGTTGGTACTAAACATTTACTCTTGGGTGTTCAATGTGATATCAAGGAAGAGGAAAGCAAAAGACTGTATCTCTCAAAGAAAAACAAGGTTGAGCACATCCACAAAAGATTGAGATCAGTCTACCTAAGAGACCCCTTATTACCCATTTGTGCTGAGTACTACTTTAAAATCTTCAGGGTTAAATTAACCTTGTAGCTGGAAAAAGACATACAACAAGTTTGTCTGAAAACAAGAAATGGACGGAAAGAGTGCAGATAACCATGAGGAAACTTCTCTCAAAAAACAGATTAGCTCATCCATCCCTTTGTAGAGACAAATGGTTCATTTATTTTTTCCCTTCTCACCTAAATTCTAAAATAGTCTGTTGGAAGCTGCTCTAACTCACCACTAAAGGTGGTATTTAGTTCAAGTTAGGGTGCTACCACCCAACTTATGTATGGGGCCACTGCATAAATTTGTGCCTTGATATTTCTGGACGGATTTTATCTGACATTTTGTGAAAGGCAGTCATTTGTGGTATTTTAGCTTATTGCTTTCACATAGAAATGCCCAGTAAGCATATTGTCTAAATCAGTTCAATAAATAATTTTCCTCTATCATTTCACTTTCACTAAAAACTTATTTAGAAATTCTTTTCCAGTATTTTTATGATGAAAGTGTAAATATGTATTCAGGCTTTCAGGAAAATGATTTTCACATAAACACCCTGAAATTTATTTTATTGTTTTGGCTTTGCCACTTATATAAGTCATTGACTCCTACCTCCCTGAGTCCCAGTGCTATCCTGGAGATGCTTTTTCCGATATCCAGGTTGCTTTCCCACAGTGAGATGCATAAAAAGTACATGTTTAAGACCCATTCTTTATCTTTCCATGTTTGTTTGATATTGACATCCAAGGGAATGTAAAATAAATGATGTTTAGTAGAGTTTTGAAATAAGAGAAATTCCAATTTGGAAAGAATCTGCTACATGTAAAATAGGTAATGTAATTTATTAGTTATAATCTGCCTCACCCACCAGTGGTGTAATTAGAAGATTTTTTAATGAAATGTCATCATCTTTAAAAAGGTGTTTCCCTAATTTGAAGGCAGTAGTGAGACCTGGTGTGGTGAGATATAGAGAAAGAGAGGTTCCCCAGCCACCTGTAGCATTGATAGAGATGTAGACCAACCCAGCTCTGAAGTATGGAACGAGAGAAGCCTGCAGATAGGAGGCAGATTTATGTAGGTGGAGAAGCGCCCATGTAGTGGATGCCATGGTGTGCTCCGAGATCAATGCTTTAACATCTAAGTATTCCTTTCTTCAGCTGCCAGGAGTTTTGATTGCTGAATCTTCCTTGGGTTACTTGTTCCTACTGAAAAGAGCTTCTAGCTCCTTTACTGATGGCTGTACCTTTCTCTGGGATGACTCATTGAACTTGGAGTACAAAATCTCTTCCCTTTTGCCTCAATTCCAGACAACTCAAAAGGACCATTCTAGCTCAGGATTTTAGATCAGCTGAGACTTTTATTGGAATTGAGTTGCGATTCAATGTCTTTCTTGGCCCACATTCCCCTTTTTCTCTAAAAGCACTCCCGAGTTATACTTTCTATCAGCTAGTCTCCATCTCAAAGTCAGTTCCCTAGGTATCCCAACCTAACTGGGTTCAGGAGAGGACAGCAGAACAATTCATGCCACTGTGACCAAGGAAAAACTCTAGTTTGAAAAGACGTCTCAGTTTTGGGTTTTGATCTAAATCATTAGCTTTTGGCTAGAAATCTATCCCTACTTCCCCAACAAATCCATTAATGAAATAATGCTTTTTGAGTGAACTTCTTCTTTACCTTGTAGAATGCCAATAATTGCCAATTCCAGTATTGCCTGGAAAGAGAAACCTTGGTTTCCAAAAGATGACTACAACCCAAACAAAATAGTCCCTTCTCCTTAACTTCCAAGTTGTCTTCCTCTTTAAAATATGTTGATAGAAACCTGTGCCCAGACACCAACAAATTAGTGCCTAGTCAGCAGTGGTAAGGGAAGCAGTTGCCGATTGTTCTTTGGAAGCTTTGGAGAAGGAGGCAGAGCACCAATTTGTGATTAAGACTTCCAAAATTTAGGCACCCTCTCTTTCTATGTTCCTAAACACTTCCTGCTAAAGGGGTAAGGAAGACCATTTACCTGCAACAGCATGGGTTAAGGGGTCTTAAACCCCCCTGGAGCTGACTTTATTATCTTAATAGTTCAATTTTTCTCCTCTACATCTGACTCCCACTTTGGTTCTTATTTTTATATAAAAGTGAAATATCATTTATATGAAGTGTGCCCCATTTATGCCAATTGATATATAATAAATATAACCTGTGTCAGATTACCATTGTTATACATTCTGCTTAAATTCAATACTGTAATCTATTAATAAGCACTTTCATCTTTCCTTGCATATTTATCACAGTTATTTGCCCATACATATATATACCACACACTTATCTTCCAAATTAAGAGAAAATATAGGAACTTAATTTATATTACCTTAATTCAATCAATGTGTGATGATGGATGAAACATTTCAACAGCTAGTATGCATTTTAATTGACATGTTAAAAATATCAGATATGGATTAAAAAATACATATTCTAACCTCTTAAATGCCTTCTAAGACATAGGCCTAGGAACCCATCCCAAGCATAATTGAAAGCAACCTTTCTGAAGTTAAGAACAGTAGTAGTTTAAAAGCTCACAATAATGCCTCTTTGGAACAAGGCAATTAACCACTACATCCAATAAAAACTGCCATGGGAATTTAGGTAGGTAAAGTGTAATTAACTAAATTAGAAGTAATGGAAATGCTACACTTAAACAGTAGTAACACTGTATAGAGATTTGATGTACTATGGTGGTTTGTGGTCCATTTGAACTCCTACATACAATTAAAAGACATTTCCTCTAAAAAGATCAAGGGAATTTTATCAGGGAAAATTGCTGCAGCTTGCCAGCTTGTCTCCTAATGAGCTTTAAAATGTCTATATTGTATATGTGCCAATTGCCCCATTTTGTCCTCAGGCAGGTGGCCGATGCCATGCTCGTCACCCCATCTAGATGGTAACAGTGTTGGAGTGGAAAGTCACATTGTCCTTTCAATCTAGTCCCAGATCCAAACTCTTGCAGTTAGTAAATCTCCAGTAGGTGCAAAGAAAATGACATTCAGGATCTAGTTAGACAGTGAAAGACACAATATTAAATCAATTCCATCCCTTAGAGTTCCAATTAATATTTAGTAAAATCAACATGTATGCTTTAGTTATTCTTGAGGCTACCAATTGCAAAATTATTACCTTTGAATTATAGCCTTTAAATTTATTTTTAATGGAATCCATAATAAAAATATATCTATTCATGCAGAAGCCGTATTATAAAAGTTGGACTAAAATTTTTACTACTGTTACTACATTTATCTTGGGGTTTTTTTTTTTCTACATAGAATACACTGAGGTTGTCGGAATTATAAAAATAAATTTGTGAAAATATATTAAGGATTTTACTCTTTCAACAAACTTGCATGAGATGGTAAAGGATCAGAAAAATACTCTTTTGCATCACCTCATGAAAAAAAATCAGTAGAAAATAATCTGGCACAAGAAAGAATCATTGCATTTAAGATGCTTCCATACGTAGACTTTGTATATTAAATTTATACCAAATTCCAATCCTTCTCTGTATTTAGGCCTGGGTCTCTTGTTCAGTATTCAAAGATATTTTCAATGCTTGGAGCTTAAAATTTTTGTTGTGTTTTTTGAATGACAGGTATTACTAACATTGATGTTACACTACTGCCATCTTGTGAGTGCTCAGGATTCTACTACTTCTTTAACATGACTTTTACCAAATCGTACATACAGATAGATTGTAGGGATTAGTAAATTACTTTTGATGACGTAATACAGAGGTTAATATTCAATAGTACTTTGCAATAAAAAATAAGGTTTAATTAGGAAGGGCTTTAAATAATTTCAACATGAATTTTACATGGAATTACTCTTAGCTAATTAGCAACAAATGTTACTTATCTGTATATATATATAAAAATATAAATTAGCTTAAATTAATACATGTTACATAAGACTTTTATATGCATAGCCAAAATTTTGAAGAGTAGATCTTATGAAAAATAATTAAATAATAATTTTCTCATTTTATTCTAGTGGCACAGTAAATAGCTGGTTGGTTGCAATGAAGATCCAAGGTACATAAAATTGTTTATTGTTGAATATTGTGCATCTTTTAGGTAATCTAAAAGGTGTGGTTCTTTGTGAACCAGTCATGTGAATTGTTCATGCAATTCAATTTACAGGTAAATTAAGAAAAAACTTTCAAGTTATAGCTATTAAGAAGCAATAATCTCGCATTCTCCCCCAAAAAGTTATTCATTCTCCTGAAATATTTGAGCTGCATTGAACTAATAATATTTATCCCTTTAGATCTCAGAATTATCTGATAATATTTATCTTAATATATTCCCAATTTGAAAGGCAGACATATATCCTAAATTTTTGTTATATTTAACAAATTAACATACTTCAAGAAAAAAAATGTGTTAACATAAATAGAATAATCTTTCTTTAGTAGAGATAACACTAAATTAAATCAGAGCATGGAAATTATTTTATGTCTTTGCATAATTTGACAGGAAAATCCAGATAATTCAGAGATCTGAATTTTAACTTTTCTCAATATTTGGTCAAAAGTTCCAAATGATTGCTTAGAATCCTTGTATATTTGCTTATCTTTAAGATCATGATATTAACTTACACTAAGAAATCATCAGTTTTGTATTAATGACATTATAAATTATTTTCCTTTATTAAAAAATCAATGATACTCTTGGCCATTAGTTTTTATTCATAAATTCTGTTTGTCTCAAATACTACATTTTTTATAAAGTGATCTTGATTCATTAAAAAAAGAAAATTAGGGTTTTAAAAGATAAATTGAATTTAGCTTGTGGTTAACCTAAATTAAAATGCTATTCTTTAGAATGAAGAAATAACTCAATAATCAAGTACATTTATTTACTCTACTTGCATGAAGGAAGAAAAAAGAAAAGAAAGAAGAAATAAGAAATGATGGAAGAAGAGAGAGAGAAAGGGAGAAGGAGAAAAAATAGGAAGCCTTTAAAACCATTAACAGAAAGACCCTCATTTGCTTTTTGCCACTTGCATTTAGATTATATTTACACATAATAGTCTAATTACTTTTCAAAATTATTATGAAAATAAACTCTGCATCTAAAACACACTTTTGTTTCATCAAGGTATTTTGTTTTTGTTTTTATTTTTATTTTTCCAGAGGAACATCTAGAGGACTAGAATCAGAGTGAAAAATGTTTTCCTGGGGCAGATGCTGGAAATTAGCATTGAGCCAAATGACTTTAGAGAGAAAAGCACAACCACGTATAAGGTTGGCTATTTTAAATAAGTGATTTAGAACTAGAGTGAACATAAGGTTTAAACCATTACTAGTATTAGAAAAATTGAGAAAATTTAATGCCATACAATTTTCTCCTATCAAAGGGTGTACCAAAAGTAGTTATCAATGAAATGCCTAGGTGCAAAATTGCCAGAATTGCATCTTGCTTTTCTCAGTGTAGGCTTTTTTCTCATTGTGTTCAATTAGCTAAAATTTATTTCAGTTTTTTTTTTCTTTTTCATTAAGCTGCGAAAAATAATGAGTATAGAGTTCTGGCTCTCTTATTGAACTGTCTCATAATGCAGAGCCCCTACAAAGAGATTAATATAGTTTTGAAGACAGTTATAATTTTTTTACATTAACATAGAAATGCATAAACTTGATTAATATATAACCAGTAACATAACACAACACAAAACCATTGAGATTTCACCTTGCAACACTCAAGAAACAAATAACACTTGAAAAGAAGCATCACCACATTTGACTACTGCTAAAACCATTTTATTTGTTTATCAAGGAGAAAAACTTGCCTTCCTAAGCTTGTTTTCATTTATAGTTGACAATTAGATAGGCAATTCTGATTCTGTATATCATATCAAATGTTTCCCCATTATATTTCAAATAAATCCCCATTCAGCTAAAATCTGCCAAAATTGAGTTTGTCATTTGCAACCAAAGGAGTTGAAGGATTTCTATGCATGACATTCTTGTACTTTTAGAATTAATATTCCTGATTTTTACCCATTTTTTATTGTACTGTTATAATTAACAAATTATTTGTAAGAGACCCATTTAAACAAATAACTTTTTTGGTAGATTCAGCCTAACCTAATCACTACTCTCCAATTTCCTACTGGTTTGTTTTCACTAATTTAAACAATTTTCAAGGAATCCCATTTACTGTGGAAATAATTCCATGTAAATAGCCACTTTCTTCAGCCACTGGATCTGTTTCTCACTATATGAAAACCCCAAGTTGGTAATTTGACCTCTAAAATTACAGTGAGGGACCAGAAAAATATATGGAAGGATAATTCATACAAGATGGAGTTTTACTCTCATTAGAGCCTTTGGAACTATCTGAAAACATTTGAATTAAGCAAAAATCCTTCTTAGAGTAAATTACAGAACCTATTACTGTGCCTATGATTGAACAGGCTGATGAGTTTTAACTATGCTCCGCTGCGTGATAACTTCCTTGAATGAAATTTTATCTTATTTTTGCAAAGGCTTGAAATTACTTCCGGTAATATGTGAGGCTCATCAGTTTCTATTTATACTTCTTTAATATTTAAGCCTGCGATGGGCATCAGTGCACTGAACATCCTACAGAGGCTTACAATCTCATTTACATATTGACTCAACCTGGACTGGCATTTGTGATAATGATCCAAAGACATTTATATTCTTTGCAAAACTCCCTAATAAAACACTGACATTTGTTTATTTGGAGGGCTGCACTTTATGGTGTTTTAATTATTGCTGTACATTATTGCCTTTTTAATTACTTGAGGGCATATAACTTAGACATGCTACGGTTCTTTATACAAAAAAAAAAAAAAAAAAGAAAAACACCAAATCGCAATTATCATTGCTACTCAAACATTGCAGACATGGATTTGTAATACAATTTACTACCTCCATTGCCGAAAAATTTCTTGATAAGCGTTTATAGACACTGCAACTACTTCAATCTTACTTTTTTCTAATGCATTTCATTGAAAATACTAGTCCCTGAACAGATAATAAATTCTTCTATGTGATTTTTGTACTTAGTATACTACAGGGAAATATCATAGTGATCACAAAGCTAATTGCCTAAAATGGCAACAAGTAAAAATAGTTGTTTATGCGTGATGCATTCTGACTTTTAAAAGATTTTCTATAATGTGATTTTAATACTAATTATATAGATCAATAAAGATATTAGGCTTGCATTTTTGGATACAATTAGTGCAGCAGTGATAAAAAGCTAGGGAAAATAGGAAACATGTTTCCAATATAGGCAAATTAAGTGATTAAATACAAGCCACAATTAGAGTATCAATATTTCATTACTGCTCAAGTCTCATCAAAGGAATAGAAAACAGAAACAAAGGATTGCTGGTCCATTTGGATCATATTACTAACAATTTTTACCTATAGCACTTCATTTGAATTTATATATTAGGAGAGTAAGAGTCTCACAAAAGTAAAATAATAGATTAAGCATTCAGTAGCAATAGTACTATAAACATTGTAGAACATCAGAAACTCTGTTAAACCCAAAGTTACAATTCATTGCAAAAAAATCTGGAGACATCAAATGCTACCAGAACTATTTCCACTAAATCCTTAAAAGTCAACGCTAACTTACAGCATCTGCCACAGGTCCTATATGCCATGTCCTTTTGGAATCACAGTGGTGTTTGTTCTCCAACTTAGAATATCAAACATTATAACCAAAACATCTGTTATCAAACGCTTCAATTTCCATTTCTGTCTAGATACTGAATGTTCCTACCTAAAGCTGCAATCTTTGCACTGCTTCCTTGTGAATTGGTGCTGTTATTAGGGAGCACATATATTATGGTTCTAATGGATTTTTGATGAATTAAAACAACTACTATTATCATCTTCTCTCTGTTGACAGTGCTTGCCTTGATGTCTATTTTTGTTTAATATTAATATAGTCATTCAAATTTCCTCATGATTAGTGTTTGCATGATATAATTTTTCATCCTGTTCTTCTAACTTTTCTTTGTCTTTATATTGAAAGTGGGTCTCTAATGTGGGCCAGGCCCAATCTACTAAAACAGACTTCAGTATGAAGCCCAGAGCAAAGTTTTACTTGTTGAAACATCCCTTATGCAAAAGTAGGAAGATGAGGAAGCAGGAAGTTGGACCTGGGGCATTTTCTACTGCTACTTTGTCAAGGAGAAGAGGCCAGAATAGGAGAAATTTCTTTATTGCTCTTCCTAAAAGTGACTTGAGTTTCTAGCATCTCAGTGTGGGATTCTATGTGGGTATTGTCATTAAAATATTAGACTATTAAACAATTTTTTTCTACAGAAAAAAAATTTCAATCTGTCTTTTTATAAATAATACGGTTCAAAAATACCTGATTTTAATCACAGTGTTTTTCCATTTGCATTTAATATAGTATTTGATGTGGCTGTGTTTAAGTCTGTCATTTTGCTATGTTTTCTATTTGTCTCATCTGTTTTTATTCCTTTTTCTTTTTTCCTAGTTCCTTTGAATCAAGCAATTATTATGTTATTCTATTTTTTTCTTCTTCTAAATTTTATTTGCTTAATTTTAGTTATATATATTTGTTTTATTTAAACATTTGTTAATTTATTCATTTATTTAGATATCACATCACGGGTTAGAATTTGCATCCTTAATTGTCACAGTCTACTTTTACTTAATATTATACTACTTCATTTATAGTAATTTTAGATAATATATGTCCATTTATGCTGCTTTTATTCTTTGTTATTGTCATGCACTTTACCTCCTTTTACCTTAAAATCTGAAAATATTGTATCATTTTATCTTTACAGAGTCATGTGTCTTATGAAGAAATTTTAAAAATAAAAGGAGTTTTTTATATTTGTCCACATATTTCCCATTTTTGGTGCTTTTTATTCTTTATGTAGATGTAACCGTCTGTCTACATTTATCATTTCCTTTCAGTTTGAAAATTTTTCTTAACATTTCTGGAAGGTAAATCCACTATTGATGAATTGTCTCAGTTTTGTTTAGCTATAATATCTTTATTTCACCACTTTTGAAGACTTACTGGACTTGCATTGTAGGTTGAGAGCTTTTTATCTTTCTTTTTCTTTTCTCCGAGCATTGTAAGTATGTTATTCCATTTTCTTCTAATGAGAAAATAGGAGACATTCTTCTAATGTAATTTTGGCTATTTAAAGATTACCAATTTAACTATAATGTCCCTAGACATGCTTTTATTTGTATTTATTTTGATTAGGGTATGTTGATCATTTTTATCTGTGATTTATTTTATTTGTATTTATTTTATCTGTGAGTTATTACTTTTCCATGAAACAATTTGGGAAATAATTTTTTCATGGATTTTTTTTTTTTTTTGCAACTACTCTTAACTTTCATTTTCTTGAGATGCTTAAGTATTTAAGATGTTTGGATACAGTTTGAACATCCCTAATTTAAAAATTCAAAATCTGAAATGCTCTAAAATTCAAAACTTTTTGAGCACTGATAATGATGCTACAAGTGGAAAATTCCACATCTGAGCTCATGTCACAGTGTTCTCTTATTAAGTGAAAATTTTTTTAAACACTTAAGTATATTCATAATAGATTTTTTACAATCCTATATATTTTATTGTGTTTGAGCTTATTGTGGTCATAGTGTTGTTAAATTTTCAAAGTCTGGATTGAATTACCTTTCTTTAAAGAGTTCTGAGTTTTGTTCTTGCAGTCATTTAATTTACTGGAGGGTTAGTTTGATCCCACTGAAGCTTAACTTCAGGTTTTGGAAGTCGTTACTTCTATATTACTTCTATAATAGCTTTAGTTCAAAGACATGACCATTTTAGGGTCTCAACTGAATGTTCAGGAATTTAAGTAAAGTATCTCTACTTTGAGTAGAAATTCAAGGTGTTCTAGAACTACATATCTTCTGGAATTTCTATCCAGTTCATGACCCCGCATTAGCCAATCTCTGCCAGGACTCTCACAGGCTCACCCAGCACATGCTCAGTTTAGAATATGGCCAAAGACCCAAGAGGAACCTATTGCATCTTTCTCAGAAATATCGTCCCTTCAGTTCCCACCTTTTTGATACCTTGTTATACAAATTTCAACCTCATCAGTAGACCTAAAATCCAATCTCTATTTTATCTGCTAGCAAGTCTGTTATTTTCTATTTGGGTTCTACCTCTTCATGAACTGGTCTGGAAAGTACTTCTAGGCAGAAAATAGAGTCCATGTAGAGTTTATCTTATGTGTTGCCTTACAAAGATCTCAGCTTTGCATTGTTTTTCGTTCAATATTAGAAACCAGTTGCTTTATACACATTGTCCAGCTCCATATCGGTTATGGCACAAGGATATATCCAATATTCATTACTCTGTTATACATCTAAAGTTTTGATATGGATTTCAGGAACTGACTTCTAAGTGATCTCCCTGAGTGTTCTCTCTGAACTTTCGAATTAGTACAAACCACTCCAAGAAGCAGAATATTTTGAAATGCAGATCCAACCATGTTATTCTCATATGTTGCATCATTCTGTAGCATACTGTGGCCTTCAAGATAAACTCCAAATGCTTACTTTGTAACTCATTCTCCTTCATAATTTGAATCATATTTTATGCTATTTTTTCTCTTACATAAAACATACATTCAAATCATATCCACTAGCAAATAAACATAATAATTGCTAGTCTAATTAAGTGTTGTAAGGAATAAAGCAAGGGAGTGAGGGATACAAATTATCAGGAAAACTCACCCGTGATCCAGTAGGATACGGTGATCAACGCAGGTGTTTCTTATGAACTGAAGCTTTTAACAAAAATAATTAGATAGGTAGCCATGGGAGAAATAGGGAAATATATCAGAAAGGTGCAAAGCGCCAGAGTCACAAAAGAGAATTCCAAGAAATAAGAAGGATGTACTGAACGTCTGCAATGAGAGACCATGTTGAGAAAAAGAAACCGATATTAAAACTATCTGCTTTGAAGGCTGATTAAAGTTTTGAGATGTGAAGGATGTGAAAATCTTAGATGATGCCTCTAGCACAGTAGATTAGCTAAATAGAAAAACCAATCAAAATAAAAAATAAAATAGAGGACATTTTCAGGAGTTTAATAAGAATCGCTTTCGTCATGTTTTTCAAATCTTCAGGAGATTGTAATGTAGGCATTTGGAAAATCTAATCTAGAATATAGTAGGAAATTTGAGCTACAAATACAGTTTATGTCATGCATAAGCATGCAGAAACACAAATTTATCCAGGTTGGGTGTATAAAGAAAAGTTCCAAGAAGTAAACCATAAGAAAAACATAATTATTTAATTGGATGTAAGAAGAGTAAGGAATTAACCTGGAGGGGAAGATAAGAAATAAAGGTGAAAAACTGTAAGATAATTCTTTGGCAGATACAAAGAGAGATTTTATGAGAAAGCTATGTTTATCTGTATCAGATGGAAAGAAATGCTTAATAAGAAAAGGAAAGAGAAGGATCCTTTGAACTTAGCCCTTAGAAGGTTTAGTTGTCTTTTCAAGAGTCTTACACAACTTCAGGAAATACTAGGTAAAAAGCAAAAACAACAAATACAGTCACTTCTTTTAAGTAGCTTGGCAGAGGAGAAAGAGAATTTTCATATGCTACTAAGGGAAGGACTCAGAGTTGAATAATCAACTAATATAGATGTAGCACAGGTTGACTCAGAAAAGGCAAAAACAAACAAAGGGTAAAATTAATGAAATGAAGCTTCAATGAGAAAAGAAGCATGATATCAAAATTTGATCCTGAAGTGTAAATCGGGTCAAAGAAAGAATAAGAACATGTAAAAAAAAAAAAAAAAAAAAAAACTCAAATCCCACAAGTTCTTAACTCCACATTCTTTAAAACTTTCACTCACTGTTCAGATCCTTTTCTTTGTCCCCACCTGAAAACTCAGTCTCCCTGACTTAGTTCAGTTCCCCATTTCTATTCTTTGAAACATTCCCTAGGCTATACTGGGAAGATAACAGTCACATATACCCTGCAATTGCTACTTCTACAATGTCAGGAAGCAGAGGTTTGAGAAGAAAAAAAAAATGTCCTCTTTCTCTTTAATGGAAGGACATGAGCTTTCCACATCTCAATGTGGGGCTACATAAGTACATCACTGTAGAAGTAAAGTGGTTTTTGCTGTAAGAAAAATACCAATATACAATTTTTTACAAAAAATTTGCAAACAAAAATCAACATAATACAGAGTAGAGCCTTATAAGTTGTACATACTTAAAGGGTATAAGATAATTTCACTGTAATAATATCTTAGGTTTTAAAGGTAGTAATTATAGATGTTCAGTAATTAATATTTGTGTATGTGTCTCTGTCAGTGTATAAACAGATGTACACACACACAGACACACATACACACATACTCTGCTTAAAAGCTTTTGTATTAGTTTTCTATTACCTCTGTAGCAAATTACCACAAACTCGGTATCTTAAAACCACACAAACTTATTATCTAATAACTCTGGAAGTCAACAGTCTGAAGAGGATACCAAGGCTGCCTTCCTTATAGACAATCTAGAGTTGAATTTCCTTGCTTTTTCTAGCTTCCAAATGCTGCTTGCATTCCTTATCTTGCGACTCCCACATCACTCCAATCTCTGCTTTTACTGTCACATTTTCTCTAAAACTCCTGCTTTCCTCTTATAAGAACCCTGTGACTACATTAGACTCAGCCAGATAATCCAGAATAACCTCCCCATTTTGAGATCCTTAACATAATCACATTTTCAAAGTCCCTTTTGCCATACAAGGCATCCTTAGGATTCGGGAATTGGGATGTGAATTTTTGAGGGGTATGGGATTTGGGGAGTGTGTTTTTGTGCTTACCACAGATTCAAAAAGATAGAAAGATAATATAAGAAATTTACACTTGGAGATATATTTGAAATGGTTTCTGTTGTTTCTCTCTAATGAATTTGAGTTATTAGTCATTAAGCCAGACCTCTGTATAGATCTGAAGTTTTTAGGAATTGCCATATAAAAGCAACCTTAAAATACATTATGTTGCTCAGTTAACAAAGTCTATTTTACTTCTTCTGGATATATTACTAATTGAATGTTTATTTTCAAATTTCATTATATTAATATTGATAAGACCCATCAAATGTACAATTTTATTGTCCTGAAATGACTCATTTTCTTCTAGGTGGTTTGTAAAGCTCCATTGCACAGTAATAGGAATTTAATGGCAGAACACCTCAATTAAATCACCATTATCCCAGGAATATTCTTATCTTACCTTTCAATTGTTATTATCTGCAGATGTGGATATGGGCTCCTGATTATTTCAAAGGTGAAAAGAGCTTCATTATGAAACCACAGGTTAAGGGAATAGCCATCAACCTGCTACTAAAATAATTTAAAGTAAGTGATTTTGCATCCATGTGTATTACCTTTAATGATGCCATATACCAAAGTAGTTTAGTCTTCAGACCTTTATTAGAATCTTGTTTTCTTCCTGAAAATTAGTTTTAGACTTTTTATAATTTTGTCCTTTATATTTTGCAGATGTTAAACCACTCTTTGGATCACTAGTGCTATTTTGCATATTTAGCAGGGTAATTAATATCTTTTTTCCAGTATTTGGGAAGTCTCAGGCAGGAATATAATTTACTATTAAGCCAGAAGTCAAATTCTGAGCATCTCAGTTAACAACTTCAAGCCTGAAAATGCTGAAAAATACCATACTAAAAGACAAGAATTGACTATCTTTTGAGAGAAGAAATTATATGTCAGAGACAAGACAAATTTTTATCAGAAAGAACTTTTAGCTCATCAAAATTCTTCTCATTGCAATGTATAAATTTTTCCAGAAATGTATAAGTATAGATTCCACATTCAAATATTATATATGTGATTAGAAAAAAGACATAGTTCTATGATTTTATAGACCTGACTTTTTTTTTTTTCCCAAAATATTACAGGGGTACAAATGTTTTTAGTTACATGTATTTATTTTATTATTTTTGAATCAGGAGTATAAGTGGAACCATCACTGAGATAGTATTCTTTGTACCCATTAGGCAGGTTTTTGCCCATCTCATCCTCTTCCTACCCTCCTGTTTAATTTCCATTGAGTTTTACTTCCTGCTGTGCACACCTGTGATCATCAGTTCTAGTTTAACAGTGAGTACATGTGGTGTTTGTTTTTCCCATCTTGTGCTACTTCACTTAGGGTAATGGTCTCCAGTTCCATCCAAATTGTTTCTAAAGGTATTAATTCATCCTTCTTCAGAGCTGGGTAGCTTTGCATAGTATACATATACCACATTTTGTTAATCACTCATTTAGGTTGTTTCCACATCTTTATAGTTGTAAATTGTGCTGCAATTCTCAAGGAAGGAAGTCACAGATAATTAAGTTTGGAGGGGGGGGATGCAGCGTGAGCCATGCCGTATGCAATTAAAATTGAGGATTTCAGTATGACCTCATGTACAGCTTAATATATACATAGATATGGATTACTACATACTATAGTAATTCCAGATGTGTGGTGATATATGTATATAATATACATTTACACATATATAATATATACACTTTTTTTTAGTTTACTCTGTCTACTAATAAAGCCTAAATGCAGTAACACTTTAGTCACAGAAAGCACATCTAGATCTTGGGTTCTAATATCATTTCCCAACAAAAGAAACTAGAGTTTCTTAGAGAAATTGCTGATTCTAGAGTTGGGGCAGAGAGTACACAAGATGACCCCTCATAGTACCATAAAATAAGAAAGATCCCCTACCCCCTGAAAAAAAAATAGTGGCATATCAATTGAAAAAGGAGCCAAATTGAACATGTTCTCAGTGGCCAAAGCTGGGGCAATTTGAGAAACAAGTACTGTAGTATAGATTACAACTTAGACTATAAAATACATATCTTTGAGTTCATACTGATATAAATAAATAATTTTAGAAATAAATGCATGGAAGAGAAGAGACAGATCTCCTACCCAGAAGAATTCCAAATGATTTATGTAAATATTCCCTTCTCAGAAAGGTGGTGTTTAATTCTTCACTCCTTAAGTATGGGCTGTGTATGGTGACTGGCTTTCAAAAAGTAAAGAATGAGGTTGAAGTTGCCTTTAGCAATCCAATTGGCATGCAATTTGAGTGAAGACTCATGAGAGATTGTCTGCCTTACTTACTTTTTGTCCACTTATATCCTAGTGAGTGAGGACAGGCTTCTGTCTTGATTCTAGAAAAGCTGTTTGTGGAGCATTACTTTTCTCCTGTATGCAGTGCCCCCTCTCTTCACCCTAATCCACAACTTCCACAAATACTTAAGATACTTCATTTCTACTTTCTCTTCTCTACAACTTTTGCCTTTGTTCTCAAGTGTTTTTTTTTTTTTGTTTCCACATAGTGGATGCTGTGGTCAACTACTCTGATTTCCTTTAGAGTAGAAGTATTTATTTCCTAAGCTTCCAAATCCCAAGAAGTCTTGGCAGTTACAGTTCAGGGTAAATCTCTCTCTAGGAATTACATTAAAAGAACAGACACTCAGATACAGGCATACAAGCTAACGTTGCTGAGAAAACTTTCAGGTTTGACCAGTGGATTAAGACTTCAGCACACTCTGCTTTCTGGAAGAACACATTTTTCATGAAAACAGACTTCCTTCATCTGTTGCTAGAATCCCATTTTCCATTGGCAAATTTCTCAGCACTGAATCAAGCCCAGGAACACTCTCCTAATTTTCCTTTTCTATCGCTGACCCTTCTTTCATTTCCTCAGCCTGCATCTACCAAATGTCTTATTGGTAGAATTTCTCAGAAATTAAACTGAAGGCATCTTTTCTTCTTCTTCTCTTGACTCTAAATATTTCTACTTGGATATAAATTAGCACCTGACACCTGACATGGTCAGCATCCACTCTTACTCTTATTTTTCTTTCTGCCTCATTCCAACCCCGCCCCCCAAATCTTATTCTATACAGGCTGTTGATCTCAATAATCATGTTCATGTTCTTTGCGATATATGGCAAATTTGAACACCTTAGTATTATAGTTTCTCATGCAATTTCACTCTCTATAATACCAAAGAAGCAGTATGAATTATCTGAGACTAATACCTATAAATCTCTTTTTTTATTGTTCATGTAAAATCAATATTTATTATGATTTCAGTATACAGAATACTGAAAGTAGGCAGGTAATAATAGGTGAAAGAATAAGTTGCAAGAAAATTGAGCAACCGAGAATAAAAGAATAATGGCATTTTGAAGTCACACATAAGCACAGTGAAATAAAACACATCAGATTAGTTATTAGTGAAATATTTCACAGTATGATTCTATATCGTATTTATAAATATTAGCAATAACAGAATTTACAGAGTCAGAAGCTAAAGATTTACTTCTCAAACCTGAGCTTAAAGGTTTAGAATCACAAGAAATTTAATATTTTACTGGTCTCTAAAATATAGACATCTGTAAATCTAAATAATGAGTCTGTTGTTTTTATTGCTGAATACTGCTCCCTGAGGAGACACTTTCTTTACATGAATACTGTCTGGAGTACATTTTAAGTCTGATTTCATCATTTACTATCTATAATAGGAGGCATCTGAATAACTAGAATACTTTGAAAAGCAACTACGTTTAAATAATCACTTAAAACGTTTGGAAATCCAGTTTGAGTTGGGGTCTGCAAGAACACCCTAAGACCCAGTGATTAACTAGAATGACTCATGGGACTCAGAAAATCTGCAATACTGTACTCATGGTTCCAGTTTATTATAGCAAAAGGACACAAGTTAAAAATTAGCAAGAGGAAAAGGTACAAGAGATAAAATGCAGTAGAAAGCAGCTGGAGAAGTTTGAGAAGGATTGTTACTAGATTTTCCATAAAGGTTTGGTAAAATTCACCAGTGGAGCCATCAGTTCCTGGGCTTTTCTTTGTTGGGAGGTGTCTGATTACTGATTCAATCTCCATAATAGGTACAGTTCTATTCAGATTTACTATATCTTCATAATTCACTGTTGGTAATAGGTTTTGTGTTTCTAGGAGTTTGCACACTTTATCTAGGTTACTCAATTTGTTGGCATACAGTTGTACATGGTAATTTCTTATCATCCTTTATATCCCTATAAAATCAGTGCTAATGGTCTCACTTTCATTTCTGATTTTGGTAATTTGAGTCATTTCTCTTTCTTAGGCCATCTAGCTGAAGTTTTGTTAATTTTGTTGGTTTTTTTTCAAAGAAGCAACTTTTGGTTTTATGATTTTCTCTATTTTCCTGTTCTCTATTTCATTTATCTATTTCATCCCTTTGACAGCTTCATCCCTATCCCTTCCAGTTGTTGATATCATAGAATTATACCTTTATACATTGTACATACCAAAACATAAACTAATAATTCTTTTCAATGCATTTTTAAATATTTTTTCTCATAAATTACGTAGGACACAATATATGGAGTACCAAACCAGTTACAATAATACTAACTTTTGGACCAATAATTTAATATGTTCTTTAAATGTATTAGTCTTTTAATTCATGTAGGAAACAAAAAGGGAAGTTAAAAACTGTTGTTACAATATGACTGACTGTTATAATTGGCCACATATTTCTTTTATTGAGATCTTTATTTCTTCATATGGCTTCAGGTTACTGTCTAGTGTACTTTCGTTTTACCAAGGCCTTCCTTAAGCATTTCTTGCATTCAGATCTAGTGGTAATGGACTACTTCAGTTTTTGTTTATCTGGATATCTTAATTTTCCAATATTGTTCAATCAATTTTGTTGATCAATTCAATCAATATTATTGGATAATAATAATCATGTACCCAGGACTATATAGCTAATAAGTAGAAAACTAGATCCATGACCATGCTCCTTATTTCTAGCATAATGTACTTTCTTTCTTCATGTATTTTAGCTCTTATTTTATTGATGAGGGAACCATAAACCAGAGATATTATTTAATTTTCCTACGATCACAAAAATAATTGGTAAAGAAAAGCTAATTAGTGCTAAAGATCAGAATCTGGCCTTTAAATTACAAACCAAGTATCCTGCATTATGTCTGGTCGCAGTTAATAATTTGTTTAAAAACCTAAAACAGCAAAGTTCAACATAACTTAATAAGTCAATGTAATTATGAATCTCACCTATTTAGGAAACAATAATACTGTTTTATTTCTCCAACACCTTTTATTTCAGTGATAATTGAACCACTAGCAAGTCATATAATTTTTCTTGAGAATATGTTGCTGCTTAATTTATGGAAGACTAAATATGTACACTTGCCTCAGAGCATGAGTAAAACGACAGGCCGTAAGTTTGTTTCTTAAGCTTTTGCCTACATGATTTGATAAGGACTCATTTTAACACTACATAGTATAAACGTTATATAGTATTAAATAACTAGGCTTGTTGGTATCAGTACTGTTTTAAATATCTTTGGCTCTTTATTTACTTAAATAACAGTATGTGATGAATTTCATATATCTATAATTCAGCCCTAAATACTTTTGATAAACGTACCTGTGCTTGCATAAATTGTATGTTCTGATCCATATTTCACTGCTATATAGTTCTCTTTATGGTTCAGCTAATGATATACAGAGCAAAACTTGCAATTTTCACTCTCCTGTTTGGCTTTTATATCACAAATTACTTTTCATGACATATAAAATGTCTTTTAACCTTTGCAAGTTTTGCTTTTGTTGAAAATTTATCATTATTCTTCCAGAAAGTATTTTATGCTTACCCTATTAGATCACTTTAACTTCGCTCTGTGCACCCTCTATCCTATTAAATATGTGTCACGCCTTCTCTACCTAATGATGATGAAACAATTTTAAGCCCATAGTTAATAACCCTTGTTTTGCTCATCATCTTGATCCTAAGTGAATTCTAAAAGTTTGAGAAGAGGCTTTGGTGAAAATACTTGCACAAGCAACCTTGTAGCAATACAAAAATATTTTACAAAAACAATAAAACCTAGCTCTACACCCATCAATCTGCCAAGAAAAATGACTTTAATTTAGAGTCTATTCTTTTCTAGCTCTCCATATCCATAACTAAATTTTACGTAATGATCAATCTATACTTATTTTGAAAAAAGTAAATTATGGCATTAAATACTTTGAAACTATATTTTATGGGATTTTATATGAAATCATTGCCATATATTAATTTAGTCAATGTTAATGTAATGGAAAAAGATTTCTGATCATCCCTTATCTGTGTAACGTGTCTATATGAAGAGAAGCAAAACTGAAAGTAACATGAACTAATAGGAAAGAGCCAATATATTTCAGTAAGATAACCAAGGTCATAACTGTTCTTGGACAATAACAAACTTACCATGAGACAAAGCCACCAGGAAACTTCTGAAGTATAAAGGGATAGAAAATTATTTTTCCTATCTCTTGGTTTCCAACAAGAAAAATTTTGCCCTAAATTCAGACTTTTCTGCTGTTTGTGTGCCTTTATTCATTATATTTCTGGAAAAGAAAGTAATTTGTGTATTGGTAAACTTGAGAATAAGGCACACATGACTCTTTCCTACCCTTTATTTTTCAGGAGAATGAAATCTGGAAGGGAGCAGGAGAACCAGCCTTTTCTATTTACCCTTAATGCCGTCTTTCTTTTGGATCATACAAATTTCTTTCTCATAGGTTACCCCCAAACATGGTAACTGAGTCAACCAAATAATTACTGCCTTCTGAATATTATCTTATCTTGGTTTACCCCTCAGAGAAATATTCCATAAGGTGCCAAAGACTGGTAAGTTTTCTGAGCAATATCTCACCAGGCTTTGTAAAAAATTACAAAGATATGCTGTAATAATATCTATATGGCAATTCAAAGGACCTAGAATAGCTAAATGATTCTGAAAAAGACCAAAGTTGAAAGACTTTTAAACTCCTTGTTTTCAGATTACTGCCTAGTATGGGGATGCAAGTATAGAAATATAGATTAATGGAACAGAAGAACGTATAGAAATATATATGTACACACACACACACACTTGAAACTTTTTGAAAACAGCGTGTCGTTTATTCAATGCATAAAGGATAGCCTTTCTAAAAAATGGTGCAGGAAAAATGAATATACATATTCAAAAAGAAAACTTAGATCATTATCTTTTAGACTTTGTATTGTCATCCTCCTCCCAAATAGTTTTGTAGACTTGTATTCTTAAGTATCCCCCAAACTGCAAGAAAAAAAGTATTATTCGGACCCTGCCATTAAACAGGAAGCTCAGAGTCTGGTAAGAGTGTACAGATTTGATGAACTCTCATCCCCTATTTAGAAATATTTCTGGGCCTTATTCAAAGTCTCAAAAAAGAAATCTTATTTTAAAAGAATCTGGTGCAGAAACTGTGAAACACTTTCAGATCATTGTGGCTCAGGCCGAGTTAACTCAGCCAGCCTTACAATCTGTTTGTTCAAATGATTTCAGAAATTCGTGAATCTAGAACACAAGCCTTTAATGTTAGGAAATAAAATACTGTCCTTCAGTGGAAACGGCTGGGGTTTTAAACTCAAAGCTGCCTGATGCAGCTGCTTGATACATACTTAGTGAAAGAAAATTGCTAGATTATTACTAAGTGTGGGAATAGAAGAGACTGCTTTTACCAAGGAAGGGCATCTGATAATGCTGGTTAATGTAAAAAATATAAATAAAACAGCTGAGTAGTGATGAAGTAGCTCAGCAGAATTTATTAATAAATTGGAAATGGCATATTCAGGACTATTGGACGGGGGCTATTTCTGGAGCTGTTCATTGCCCACAATGCCTCACTGCCTGGGTGGTCAGTGATAGAGCCCTTTGATGGTCAGCCTATTCGCTTTGCTGTTTGCTCCGAGTCCTGTGCATTTGTCCATGTCAAGCCAGAACGTGCTACTTGGTTCACTGATAGGAGTTCCTAAATTAAAAGTTACGAACTGTGATAAACCTGGAGGTGATAAAATTCTGGTGGAAAAAAAGGGTAAATCTATAAAATGGGCAGAGATGAATGTCTTAAATATACTTAGGAATTAGGTGGCTGCCAAAGGAACATACTTGGATATTGACATACCATTTGGCAGAAGTCAATGACTTTGTGGTGTGTTTAAGCAAATGGATTCTAGATGATTAAAATTGCTTCTAGGCTATAGATGAGGAAGTTTAATGATTTAGATGGGAAGGCAGAGGTTCTTCAATGTGCTTCTACATTGGACTTAATTGTTTTCGAAGGTCTTAAAATAATTCCACTCCTTGACAAAGATAGAAAAGTATCTTGGGCAAAAATAAAGATACTATATTATTATTTGTTGATTTATTAACAAATTACTCATTACTTGACAAGTTAATTTGAATCTTTATGGTCTTACTGAATAATCAGAATTCTTATATCCCTGCTTCTTTTGCTTAAAAAAGCACATATACAACTCAAAGAAGACAAATTGTCTAAAATTTCACAGCACATAAGTGATACATGCTACTTTTCAATTATTATTGTAAGTATATTTTCCAACAGTTGTATAGCTATTATCCTTAACCAGATCATCTTTTATTTTACCAGTGTTGCTGTTCTTCCACCAGGTGGCAGCCTTACCCTAGCACTCTGGAATACTAACAACAAAGCAAATGCCATCCACTTCTGTTCCAGTCAGTGTGTTTTCCAATAGAAATTTTCCTGGTTAACTGATAATTATAATTTAAAGGTGTGGTTTTCTAATGAAAGAAACACCATTAACTGGAATAAGAATAGTATTCAAAATAAAAACTTTGCAAATTGATTTCCAAATGCAGGGCCTCCATATAATATTCTAATATCCAGTCCTTTCTCTTTTATTCTAGCTAATGTGTGGTAGAAAATTTCACACATTTTCTGCCTGTGATGATGCAGGGCCTGAAAAATATTATCATTTTGATAATAACAATGAAATTCCATCTATCCATGAGGACCTAAAAGGACGTTTAGTTGTCCTCCATTTTCATGGTCTCCGAAATGCTAAGAAAAGCCAGGCAATACAATCCAATATATCATTCCATTACAGCCCTGCCTATTATTGATTTGGAATTATTCAGAATGGATATAAGCTTCTTTCAGACAAAAGTCATTGGAAGCTGTAGAGACAGATCCACAGAGGCTTAGAAGCTTTAAGCGTTTATTTACCATTTGCCTTTAATTACTTTTCTGGCTTTGAGAAAGGACTGAAATGTCTGAATTGACATTTCAATAACTGCAATTTTTCTGCCAGGTTGGAGAGGAGAATGATGGATAGCCAAAAGAAGTCTGAAGTATTCCAGGAAATGCTTCAGGATCTTCACGTTTGTTTTGCAGTTGAAAGCAAAACACTATTCAAAGGGATAAGAGGAAGAGACAGTGGCAGGAGGACTATGGCAGAGCAGTATGACAAGGATTTAGAAAGGGTTTAGACCAATTTTGGCCTTTGGCCTAAACAGTAATTTTCCACTTAGATTTTCCTTTCTTCTAAAGCAATTTGATCCAAGTGGCATAGATGGGAAGAAACCTGTGGAGCCGGAGGATCAAATACATTATAGAGAAAAGTGCATTTCTTTAATAATACTAAAAGTGCTTTGATGGTCATCTTTTACATACCACCATTTCTTGATTCCTTCATCCTATCTTGATCAATTTACTAACTTACTTTTCTTTCATTTTTATTTTTGTTTGCTTTTTTTTTATTTTTAAATTTCCTGATTTCTCCATACATGAGAAATTATTTTCCTCTAATTTCTTTAGATAAATATACTTACTAATACTTGTGTTTGCAAAATTTTGGTTTAAAATAAAGAACCATTTGAGGAAAAATAATAATATGGATATATTAGCTCAAAGTTGAACATTTCACTAGCTCATTTACTTGTTATTTGTGAATAAATGACTTCCTGAGAGAGAGTCATGTACTTTAGGAAGCTACCATTGTTTTCTGCCAGTTGAGGCAAATTTAGTGTCTCTAACGATGGATTTAGTTCAAAATGCACAAAAAATTAACAACTGATATAAACTTAAATTTTGGCTTTAAATGAAAAGCATTGAAGTTTTACACTGACAAAATAAATAATTCTTATCCAGCAATACCTACATTCCTGTTTTGATGTTATTCTTTTTATTATTTTCTGCTTGGTCATGATTCCAGCAGCAGGGATACTTATAGAATGATGAAAAATCTAAATCTAAGCTTTATAATACAGATTGAAGTGCCATAAAGCCCAGAGCATACAGAAAAATGTGTATTACTTACTTAATTGATATGATGATGATGATGTACATGGCCAGTGACATCATATTCTGCAGCAGTTAAGTGCTATACTTTTATCTTTAAGGTGTCAATCATTTGTGATCTGTTGGTTTCACATGATTTGACTGTACTTCTTTTTGTTTTTGTTTTTTAAGACTAGTCAAGTGCAGTAGTGAGAAGGGGGGAAAGTAGTAGAACAAGGAGTTCAACCTGTAAGCGACTATGAACAATCAAGTGAGATAACTCACTGCCTTTGGACCAGCCTTCACTGTACTTCTTACTGGATTATTAAAAGGCCATTTCATTTCTTTAGTATCGGGAATTTTTAAAGTATCCAGATTTTCTTGTACCTGTAAGATTTGGATCTCTTATAGATGTCATATTTGTATTGTAGAGCAAAAAATTCTTGTTACAGATTTGAGAATGTTAAAAGGAAGTGCAATGGAACAGTCACTTAGGAGACAATAGTCAGACATCATGAACTGCAGTAAGAACATTTTATCTTCAAGTTCCAAGAAAAGCCCACACAAATATTGTGATGTTCAGTAGTCAGTATAAAAGTGAATCATTTTGAGGAAAAAGTTATATGCAGACAAGAACCCAAGAAAAAAACCGCTCATAAAATTAGACTGACCGATATCAAGTATAATCATGGAAACAGGATAATACCAGCAATAGCATGAAATGAAAAAGCTAATGGCCTGATTCTGTGATATTCTACTTAATTATTTAAACAAATTATAGATCATTAGTAATGCTATCAAGGGATGAGTGGACATGTAGATCCTTGAAAGAAACTGCCATATACATGTTTGTAGACATGGTAAGCACACAAACTCACAGACATACAAACTCACAAACTTACATCTCTTACAGAGAGATACCTCTTATACATCAACTCAGCACCTAAACAAACATTCCCGCACATATTGAGCATATATTCTTTCATTCTTCTTATACACTCTTCTCCTATGAAACAAATTTTACATCTTGGAAAATCTTGGAAAATCAAATTTTACAACTTTATAACTAGGAAATGAATGGAAGTTTTGTCAAGAGCTGATTCTGTATTCTCAAACATAAAGTTCGAGTGATTTCATAAATTTAGTCACTCATCTATTTATTCAATAGATATTTATTAAGAATACTAACGATTTAAAGAAGAGTTTCGTGTGCTGGGATACAGTCACAAAGAGAGAGACCTGCTTCCAATTCTTTGTATGTCAGTGGGAGAAGGCAGACAATAAGACAGTATGTAAGTTAATAAATTAGTGAGCACAGAAAACATCAAATTGTAATAAGAGCTATACAGAGAACAGAGAAACTTTAATAAATATTTCAATAGGGGCTAAATCACGAGTGTTTTCGACTATAAACCTCATGCAAAGCAGAAACTTTGCCCTACATATCCCCAGAGCCTTAACCGAGACGATTTGGTTTTGTGTGTGTGTCTGTATGTAGCACGGCTGTGAGGATGATATATAAAGAACAAAATTATTTCTTATATTGTATAATTGAAAAATAGGTGCAAATACTTGTGTACATGAATGATTGCATAGAAATAAATATTAAATGGAGGATTTATCATATATCTATATAAATTTTCAAAGCAATTAAATCATACATAATGCTTGGCTAGCTTACAAGATCCAGAATGGCAACTTACAGAAGGAAATTAAAAACAAACCAACCAACAAAAGTGCTTTTTTTCCCCTCTGCCTATGCAATGACATTTTCTCTATGTTTTATCAAACCTAACTATGTAATCTTTTGGTCTTAGGGCATAATTTCCTTAGAGATGTCTTCCTTAACCCATTGGTTAGATTTACCAACCTAAAGTAAGTAAAGACTTATTTTGCATAGCGTTCCTATCATCACACTTCTAAATTTTCATTTAATTATTATTCTCCGACCATTTACAATCTTTGCAAGAAAAGAGGCTTTATTATCTTGTTTACAATGCTATTCCTGGTCTTTAGAAGAATTACCAGCATATGATATGTGTTTAATAAATATTGATTGAATAACTGAATGATAGCCAAAAATAAACAATTTCAGTTGAATTCATTTCTTCAACTACTCCACGTTGACTTTCAAGCAGCTTAAGTTAGGTGAAGAAAAACAAAAGGAAATCTGTCGATTTTTCTCAACTTAAATTCATTAATACTGACACACTATATTCCTTTAGTCCTTTCACTTTCCTACAGTCCTAGAGGAATATGTTTATTGTTTTCCCTCTTAAAATCCTCAACACCTCTTCTCCAGACTCCACTCTCCACTGTTTGTCTTGTTTCCTATTTCAATGAGACAACTGACTAAATCAGAATGGAATTTCTACAGACTACCGCCAGCCTGCACCTTTGCCCAATACTCTACCATTTTTCTTACTACTACTGCCCATGTTCCTGCTGAGGCTGACTCCTCCACTTGAATGGCTATTCCAACTACCCTTTTTACTCATGGATAAGTTCCAACAATTCTCACCTCCTTCTCCCAAATCATTTTTTTTGTTGTTCCAAATTTGATCTTTTCCCAAATTTGTTCTTTTCCCAACCAAGCTGCTAATATTCTCTTCCAGTGCGGGGGAGGCAGAACAAAGAAAACACAAAACAAAACAAAACAAAACAAAAAACTTGTCCTGTTTTCATCCTCCAGCTGTCATTTAATTTCCCTTTATAGCAGGGATTCTCAAGATAGAGTTCATACAAGAGAACTGTAGATAGAATTCCAGAGTTCAATATACATGGATTAAAAAAAAAAAACCTTGATCTTTTTACTATGTGAAACTCAACATTTCTCTCAATTATGCATGTTGACAATATCACAAATAGTATTAGCTCTGACTTTGTCATCACATATTTTATCATGTTACGTTACTGTAAATTGCAAAATATCTTTTATATTTATCATGAGTTTGAAATTAGAATAAATAACAGACTTTCCCTATATATTGGTATTTAAAGGTTAAGAACTCTTGCTTTAGAGTAAAACTTATTAAAAAAGTTGTTGATGTTCACTGTTTCAAATTGCTTTTCTCCCATCCCTTTGGATGTTTTTGAGTCACACTTTTGCCCATACCACCCTACAAAAGAGCTTTGTCATAGTCACTTTTGACCTGCATTTGCTAAATGCCATAATCATATCTATCTGAGTCCTTTTAGTTGAGAAGGCATTTGTCACACTTCACTATCTTATCTTTGAAACACTGTCTTTGCTGCCAAGTTCACACAATCCTGCTTTCTTCCTACCTCCCTAATCACTTATTTTTGAATTTCCTTTGCATGTTTATCTCCATAAATAGGACTCTTTAATGTTGGAGTACTCCAGTTTTTAGTCCTTAGACTTCTTTTTTTTTTTTAAAAGTTGATCCTCCCTCATGTGATCTCAAATAGTTCCATGACTTTAGATAGAATAAACTACGATGGATCCCAGATATATACCTCTTCTGGACCTCTCTCCTGAACACCAGATTGCTATTTCAAACTGCTTCCTCAACACCTATTCTGAATGTCTAATAAATCTCGGAACAAACTTGCCCCAAACTGAATCTGAATCACTCTCCCCACCCCCACTTCCAACCTCCTCCCATGGTCATATTCATTTCAGTCATGGGAACTCCATCCTTTTAATTGCTTGATCAAAAATATCAGAATCATTTCTGACTCCTCACTTTTATGTTTCATGTGATCATCAATTTCTGACAGTTCTACATTGAAAATATATTCTGTATCTGACCACTTCTCATTTCTTAAACTGCCATCATGCTGGTTCCAGCCACTACTTTTTGTAGCCTAAATTATTGTGGGAGCCCAATAACCAATCTCCCTGTTTTCATCCATGGTTCCCTCCAATATATTCTAAAAGCAGAAAGCTAAGTAATCTTGTTAAATAGAGAGTCATATCATGTCAATTTTCTGCCCTGAACTCTGAGATGGCTTTCCATCTCATTTGGAATAAAAGCAGAAGGCCAATGCATATTTTGGTTCCCCATTTATACCTCTGACATCTATTACTTTCCTTCTGTCTCGCTTTTCTCAAGCCTCAATGACCTTCTTATTTTCTTCTGAACACACAGCTATATCCCTTTCTCAGGGCTCTTGTACTTTTTTTCCCTCTCCTTTTTTGGTGTATTATGATTTTATACCTTATGTGACTTGATCACTCACCTTCGGTTTTTATGAAACATCCACTTCTCAGTATGGTTTTCACCTTGCCACTTTATTTATACTTTGACAGTCGTCACTCCCCAGTTCTATTTTCCTTTAACTGCTCTATTTTTCTCTGTGAAAATTATGACCAGCTAGTATATATTTCACCTATTGTGTTTGTAGTTTGTCCTTCCTGTTCCATTCATAAGCTACATGAATGAAATCACTTTGCCTATATCCCTGGGGCCTAGAATATTATCTAGAAGTAACAGGCATTCACTATTTGTTTAATTAATGAAGAATAAATAAATGAATGGATGAAATTTACCATATATTTCACTGTTTGTATATTTTAATCACCTATTTTAAGAAGTAGATTAACTGTAATAGTTCAATAAACATATGAGTGAATAAAGTAACGGTGTTAATTATTTGTTCAAAAATTATAGATTTATTTCTAAAAGAAATATCATAAATATTTGGAAAATCTCAGTCCTTGTTTAGTATAAGCATGGGATATGTCATAACACTGTTTAGATAAGTTTCAAAAACAATTAAAAACAAAAATTTTAATAAAAAATGTAGTATAAACAACCCACGCTATTTTCCAGGTATTAATCATACCATAGTTTCAAAATAAGACATTCAATCTTATTCTGAAAACGTTTCATAGGTCTGATGAGTTGTACTCTCTCATCCATATTGTTTGATTAGTTGGAATAACAATTTGAAATATTTATTCTGTATTAATTTTCATTTAAGATATAAATATTTAATATCATTTGGTTAAATTTATCACAGTTTATAGGAACACTACTTCTAAATAAAGATACTTGTATAATTAACTGGAAAATGTTAAAAATGCAGATAGTAATGACTGAATTAGTTTGGGCAACATTATATTCTATTGGTCTACAAACATAAGGTCTATAAATTAGTAACTGTTATCAAACTGGCATTTACCTAAATAGATTTAAAAATATAATTTCACTTTAGATGAATTTAAACGACCTTCAGAGACTTCAAAAATATTGTTCTTTGTCATTTATTGACTAGTTGTTTTTCTTTCCAAATAACCTTTTTTTTGAAAACAAATAATGTTTTCTGTATCTCATTACTACTCTGATGAAAAGAACGTATTAACCACAGACTGATTTTGACCTTTTATATCATTTTATAGTACAACTCTTTAGAAAAACATCAAGTGACATCTAGCAAAGTGCCCCATCTATTCATTTGTACAGACTGAAAATGTCATCACTTGTTTCCAGTATGCAACATGAAATGATAATAACTCTATTTGGGGTTTCTCTCATCACCAAATTTCAGCAGTATTAGATATCTTAGTTTATATTAAACTAGTGAATGCTTTAAATATGTTAATTTTTAAAAAAATTGAAAATATTAAAATATGTTAAAATTAAGATCATATTTTTGTAAATCTTTATTATATTACATTGCCCTAATTGTACAATGCTGGGAATATCTCTGGAATAAAATTCACATATAGAGCTGAAACAACTTCACACATTAGCAGAGTAGGTCTGTCAAGGAAATCTGGTATGTGTCATAAAACTTAAATTTGAAAATTCTCCAATTCTATTAAATCAGATCTGTATAGCCTGCTAATCATTGGCCTTCTCACACTAAGCCTTCTTTTAAATATAAAAACTCCTGATAGACTCACATAATCGGTAAAAGACAATTTATTATAAATCATGTACTAGTGATTTCTTCTATATCAACAGAAAAAAAGTCAAGAAATGCATTAATTGTGTTAGTGTAAGGAGGAAATGAAGAAAAAGGTGATAAAAAGGCTACAAAAAGCAGCCATTGGCCTGTAGGATGTTACTCTAACTTTAGCTTTTATCCAGAAAAGCGGGAAATTAAGCCTCGTTCTCAGATATTAATGACAACTTGGAAAAAATTACCTTAGAAGTTTGCACATGGTAAAGGTTTTCACTACCACTCTTGGTAGCATTTACATCTTTATTTTACACTGTTAAATGTATATAAGTCCTGAAGTCACTCCAGGTTGATAATGAAAATTTCCCATTAAATATAAGTGTTTGACTTCCACCTTCAGAGCAGTTTTAAAATACCAGAGTTTCTAGTAAAAATAAACAAATCTTTATTTTGAATATATGTAAATTTTCACTCTCATTTTAAGATTATCATGTTTTCTTTTAAAATCATCTTTTTATCTTTTTAAATTTTCCTGTAAAATCATTGTCAAGACCATTCTCTTCAGAATTGTTATAACCAAAAATACTGTAATCATTTCACAGAATATTTTATTGCGATAGGTTCTCTCCTTAAAGAGACAAAGATCAGGAAATGTTTCAACAAACCTCTGGGCGAGACATTGCAATTGTGGTGGAGCCCAACATAGTTTCATTAATGCAACTACTTTGCATCTAGATCTACCCTCAGCTGTAGGAGCTTCACAATAATTTAAAATTGTGTCTCCAGCCACTAATTTTTAAAATCTCCTTAGGGAGAGGTTACATGCACATAAATTAATCAACAAAAATTAAAATACGATAAAATGTGCTTTTGAAGAATTCATTGATAAAGAAAGATATAAAAACATAGCAAATTTGTGAAATATGTGATAAGAACAGAAGCAGTTAAAGAAAAGCAAACTCCTTAAGGATGATATATTCTCAATAGACTTTAGACTTTGTTAATCAGAGTGTGAATTTGGCCTTAAATGTATTATAAAGTTACAAGCACCAACAAGTAGGTTATAGTTAACAGTTGGGGAGATGATCAAAAGACCTGTGTACTTTGAGTACAGAAGAGTAGACTCCAAAGAAAAGCTGTAAGTGTAAAAGGCTACTTTGAAGGAAGAGTCTAAAGAATTTTTAAACCCAGGTGCCAGGGTTCAAATTTAATTCAGGAAGCAATAAAAAGCCAAGATACTTTATTTAGCTAAACTGTTATACGAAAATGTTGTTGTTCTAGGGTGTGACCTAAAAATAAAATCCTAAGCCCCTCCCCGCTGACTGAAGGGACCCCTCTTGGCTAAAGAGACCCTAGAGAAACCTTAAAACTGAATTCCCAGCCATGACGAGATGGGAGGTCCAACATGCATCATTTTACCCCTTCCTTGCTAACAGCCATCAGACTTTATTTCCTAAGGGCCAGACCAGCATTCTTTCCTGATAAAAGACCACCGACCATGAAGTGCCTTTAATCATCTACAGAACATGGGCAAAGAGGGTTTTTGTGTCCTTGTTTCGCCTTTTTGACATAAAGGAAGCCATTTATAAGCATGGACTCCATAATAGGACAGAAAGCCCTACTGTGCATGACTCCTCCTTATAGCTTGTTAAATGTGTATATTCAGTCAACCGGCTCAGTATAAATCCTGTCCTCTTTGTCCCTCCCTTGAAGCACATGTTCCTGGTTTGTGGCTTAGAGTCCTGTTTTCTAGGCAGAATAACCACCACAAGCTGAGAAATTTGTGAGATATAAAGCTCTCCTTTTTCAAATTATAAACCTCATTTTTTTTTTTCAGTTAAAAAGGGAGATAGTTTGGACTATGATTTTTAAATGGTAATGACTACTATTTTTTGAGAATGTATTATGAGCCAGATATTATATTAGTACTTTCCATTTATTATCTTTCTCAATCCTTGTGACAAACCATGAGCTAGGTATGATTATTACCGTCATCCTTCGGCAAATGAAAAATCTGGGAACCAGGAAATTTAAAGTATTTTTCAAACCACACAGCAGGTAAACAGGAAGGCTGAGATCCAACCACACACATTTTGTCTCCAGAACCTGTGCTCTTTCCTGTATTATACTGCCTCAACATTTAATTTCTAAAGTCTGAAGTACTTAGGAAAATAACAACTATTACACTCTAACTAGAATCTTAAGAGAGTTACCAGTATTATTGTCCCTTTTTGTACAAACATCTAAACTTTTTAAGGAACATCCCATGTGCCAGAAACTGTTCTAATTTCTTTATGACACTACTGTTATCCTCATCATAAAGATGGTATGCAGATAAATTAAAAAGCATTAAATGAAAGGAATTTAATTAGAGAGGGCCACTTGTAGGATTCAATGCATACTGCTGAAGTCTAAGCCAAAGCAATTCTGTCCCGCAGCAACTTCTGGTGAAAATATGTATCTTCTGGGGTCTCTTTATTTTTCTCCCTTTGAGACTGAAATTTTAAAAAAAGATACATATGAGTGTATGTTTTTAGCAAAGATGGGATATGGGATATACAAATTTTATTTTATAATAGACTATGCACGTAACTACATAGTCATTTGCAAATTTATTGAGATGGTACTATATATTTTTTCCAGAGAATGAGAAAATGTGATTAAAATAGTTTTAAATAGTTTAAGGTGAGCCATATGCTAATTACCATGGGATGATGGTATACATGTATCAGAACATTACCTTTTACCCAATAAATACATTTAATTATTATGTGTCAATGAATAAAAACCAAAAAATTAAATGAGGATGAATGCCTACTATATGCAGTGATTTATGATAGCTATTTACATATATTTCCTTAATTAATTTTCATATTACCACACAATGTATTTTTATCCTTTTACATATGAGAAAACTTTGGCTCAGACAGGTTCAGTAACTTGCCCAAGATGACATATAGTTAGCAATTGGCAAATTCTAGAATTGAACATAGTTTTTTTTTTTTTAATTTCAAAATCAATACTTTAATCAACTTGATGACATAAAAATAGTGATTATGTTAAATCAAAATCCAGTTATATTTTAACTCTCTAATTATACTTTCATGTATAATTGCTACCTTCCTATACACAGTTGATGCTGTTAAAATGTAAACTCACATTTAGTATTTGTAAGCACCATATCCTTGTGGACATTTTCATAAACATACAGTTTGTGGAATACTGGGAAAAGCTTAGATGAAAATGAACAAAAATATTTTTCATAATCAGAAAACAGGAAATAATAATGGATTATATCTTGAATGCCTTTTCTCTTTTTAAATAAATAAGTGAGTTTGGAGTTAAGAATCCAATTTAAATACCTTATACATTTTTTAATGCAGCTCTCTGTCACTATTTTCTCTACAGTTCCCAGTTCATATGGCTGCCATTATACTATAGTTTCAAAGTGGGTATGTAAACTAGTCTTACGGCTGCAGTATTGACACGTTTGTTGCACTTGTTTAATGTTATTCTGATTTACAATCTGCTCTTGTAGCTGTAGTTTTATAGAAAGTTCATTTAAAGTTTACTTTTATATAAGTACCTTTAATGCTATTTTTATGTGTCTAACATTTTTTTCTTCTAAGGTTTTTCTTAGATGTTTTATTTTGTTGGTGAAATCAATTTCAAGACTTTCAGACATGTTCCAAGTGAAAATTGTCTTTCATTTATAACCTGAGCTTTATTTCTCTTAATGATATAGCTTTATCCAAAACAAAAAAAAACACAAGTTTCTTATACTTGATTTATATTGTTGTAAAACCTCTCAAACATCGGCTTTTTTTTTTTTTTTTCTTAGCGCCCTATCTGCATGTTCCCAGCCCAGGCACCAGACCAAGGATCTAAGAAGCTTCTTCTTTTTTTTTTTTTTCCTCTTTTTTTGTCTTTTTTTAATTTTTAATTATTTTATTTTATTTATTCTTATTTCAGCATATTGTGGGGGTACAAAAGTTTAGGTTACGTATATTGCCCTTGCCCTCCCATCCCTGAGAGTCAGAGCTTCAAACGTGTCTATCCCCTAGACAGTGCACATTGCACTCATTATGTATGTATACACCCATCCCCTCCCCCACCCACATCTGCTGGACACCCGATCACGAGACAAGAACACTCATACACTGCTGGTGGGACTGCAAACTAATGCAACCTCTGTGGAAAGCAATATGGAGATACCTTAAACACATACAAGTAGACCTACCATTTGATCCAGCAATCCCATTACTGGGCATCTACCCAAAAGAACAAAACACATTCTGTAACAAAGATATCTGCACCCAAATGTTTATAGCAGCACAATTCACAATTGAAAAGATGTGGAAACAACCTAAGTGCCCATCAATACATGAGTGGATTAATAAAACGTGGTATATGTATAACATGGAGTACAACTCAGCTATAAGAAACAATGGTGATATAGCACCTCTTGTATTTTCCTGGAGAGAGTTGGAACCCATTCTACTAAGTGAAGTACCCCAAGAAGGGAAAAAATAAGCACCACATGTACTCGCCATCAAATCCGTCTCACTGATCATCACCTAAGAGCACATTTAGGAATATCGGCTTTTAAAAATAAATTCAGAGGCAATTGGTTTCAAAGTCTAATCTGATTACAGGTAATTAAATGGCTAGAAATAGAGGGCATGGATCACTACCTCTTCTATTTAAGGAGTAGCAGTTAAGCTGGATGGTTAAAGAAACAGGCACAGTGTCCGTACTTATTGCCAATGCTTGCTTCCACACATGAATGACTATATACTTTTTTTTACAACAGCATTTAAGCTGTCTTCCTCTGAGTCATCCGTCTGTAAAAAGAAAATACAGTTATCTTCCACTTTCTAAAAATGGTGTGGAGAGTCCAGGTAATTAATATTTTCAAACAGATTTAGAAACTTCAAATTAAATGGAGGTATGGAAATTATTGACTTTTGCATCACTTAAAGATACTAATTTCTCAAAAATAACCAAAACAAAATATTTTGTCCAAGGAAATAAAATCACTTCCTATTTTAACAATTACATGAAATGTTAAAAATATTTACTATCTAGTAACGTAAATGACTAATACCTGTGGGGAAGAGTGCTAGTGTAGGCCCTTTTTATTCACTTTCTTTCTTTCTTTCTTCCTTCCTTTTATTTTATTTTTATTTTTTTATTTTCTAGGTTTACGCCAAGTGCTTCTGACGTGCACAACTTCTGTAAGTTTGTCAATATTTTTTCTTCATTGCCGGCAGCCAGCCATTTGTGTGGTGATTATTTATTATTCTAATTGCCCAATAATCTATGCTCCAGTAACAGCACAACAGCCCTAGTAACAACCACTCAGTCTCTAAAAACACATTTCTCTTCTTTGTAGGAACTGTCTTTCCCCATTCTGTTATTATGTATGCCAGATGGGAGCAATGTCTTCGTTCTCCTTGGTTTAGTCTGTTGCTGATGCTTTCTGCTGTGTTTTGAAATTCCCTATAAATGACTCTTTCATTTCTTTTAGCTCTATCATATCCTTCCTTATGTTGTCTAGCTCTTAAGTGACATTTTTTATTAATTTCCTGAAATCATTTTTTTGCCTTCTCTTTGTTAGTTTTCAACTTTCTCTTCAATTCCATTCATCTTATTTGTCATCCATAATCTGAATCCTATTTCTGTCATTTCAACAATTTCCGTGTAGTTTGTATTCACTACCGTAGCTCCATTGTGATTGCTTGGGGGTGTTGATCTGTTTTGAGTGTTCATGTTACCACGGTTCTTTGCTGATTTCTTCACATCTGAAACCTCTTTTCTTGACTAGAGCTAATAGGCTTGCAGGGCACCTGTTTTTTGCTGAGAACTCTCTTACTTAATTAGGAGAGGGAGGAGTCCCTAAATGGTGTTCCTTCCCCCCCACCCCCCACTCTGGTATGTTGATGAGGCAATGGAGGTGCGTGTGCACTAGAAGCCTGTAATGCAGCTGTTCTGATTTACTCTGTTTACCTGTGATTGCCTCTGTTCAAGCCTGTGCTGGACGCTGTTTGTGCTGGGTGTTGGGTTATTCACCAGCTAGTTGTAAGATGTTACAGTCAGGAGCTGAGCAAAATCTTTTTCACCGAGGTTGCTGTTGTGGGGATTTCTCTGCCTGGGGTCTCCCTACAGAGGTGACAGTGGCAGCTGGGAGAGGCAATCCAGGCAGCAGTTATGTGTTCCCAGGCTGTGGTCATTTTCTCAAACTAGGTCCCAGTGTACTGGCAGCTCAAGGCTGGGGGTGCCTGGGCAGTGCATTGGACTTTGGAGAACTTTCTATGGCAGTAGAGGAGCATCTGGGGTGGGGGTCTTGGGACCCAGGTGCAGCACTGAGCTCTCAGGTCAGGGTACTGGGTCTTGCAGAAGCTCTGGGGACACAGAGGCAGAGCCTCTCCCTGGGCTCTGGCATGTGAGCCTCAGAGCTGAGATTGGGGAGGAGCCAGAAGCAGGGCCTCAGAGTTAGAAGCCGGACTGTGGGGGTGGCAGGGCTGATCTGACCTGAAGGGTGGAGTCAGGGCTGAGCAGGCAGCAGGCAGCTGGGACCAGGAGAGCAGAGTCAGGGCCAAGCAGGTGGTAGGCTATTCCACAAAAGGCTCAGAGACCAGATGCCAAGTGACATGGATGGTGGTCATTTCCAGCATTGCAGGCAACATGGAGTTCTCTCTGCATCTCCTAGGACCAACTGAACCAATTGTCCAAAGCCTCCCAGGTTGAAGCCCATATGCTCAGATCCATTTGTTGTTGGGGAGGGGTGCTTGGCTTCTAGTTCCCAGGAGGAGGAGGATGCTCTGTGGCTAGCCAGCACTCTGCTGCAGGCTTCGGAAATTGGAAGAAAAGAGAATGGCAGCAGGCAGGTGAGCCATGCTCTTTATTGTCGGGGGGATACAGCAGTGGCAAACAGCATGGCCAAGAACATGGCGAGTGCTTATATATGGCTCTGAACAATAGTGGCAACATTCCATGGGAAAGCACGATCACACGGGTTCACACAGGATATAACACCTTGGTTACATGAGTGTGTTGACTCATGCCTCCCCAGAAGGCCAGATGGGGACAGGGGACAGGCCAGAAAAAACACTGTAGCAGTCATCTTAGTTTGGTCTAAGAAACCTCTTGCCTACACAAATGCAATTTCCCTTACATTCCACTCCCTAGGTAACAAGTTTCACAGATGACACACAGGCCCATAGGGAGGTCCCTTAGGTGCAAATGCCACAACAACAATATAGAGAACGACACAGTATTACCAGACCCCAGCCAGGAGCTCCTAACACTAAAAGGGTCCAACACCAGGAGGACAAGAAGATGTTCCCACCATTGCTGTAGTGGGTCTCCAGTTAACTATTGGATGGCCTGTACCTCACCATGAACTTCCTTCAATGCAGAGGAAATATTCTACTGGTGATCAGGTATCTGTACAAAACATTCAGTATGTATAACTGCTCACGTGCCTCCTTGAGCTGCAATGAGATCAAGGGCCATGCGGTTTTGCAAAACTACCTCTCTCATCTGAGTGACCTCATCCATTAGGAAGGCCAAGGCCTGCCAGGTTTGATTCAGGGCCCAAGCACTATGCTCCGCTAGGGCATTCACTTCTATCTCTACCTTAATGGCTCCACCCCCAGGAAAAAGGATGGCTACTGGGTAAAACCACCATGGAGTCCGTTTCACATAATGCCAATGGGAGAACACAGCTGCCCAGTTATGTGGCTTCTCAGTAAAGGTGGGGAGGACCTTCCCTGGGACATATGGCCATGCTCACATGCACCACAAGTGCACCTTCCCAGCAAACGAGTGGGAAGATAAAGCCACTCCTACTGGGTAGTGCCCTACTAGCCAACCTTGGGATTTTGATGTAGGTAACCAGACAGCGAAGCCCTTAAACATGGCCCAGTTATCAGTGCAGACAGGTAAAGGGGATGGCTCGTGCATGATCACAGCACACAATTCAGCCCATTGGCTGCTCTGTCCCTGCCCTATTTCAAACCAAATTTCATTATGATTCATGCCTCCACAGGAGGGAGACTCCATCCTACAAGGCATGGGCTCTTTTCCCTAGGTATTACCGTGGTCTGAGGGTCAGCATCAGACACAAATTCAACAGGACCCAGTATTATCTGCAACTCTGCAGCTAAAGGGATGGAGCTGACCTCTGTTTCTTCCTCCAAGTAAGCTCCCCACTTCATCAGAGTGGTCATATGGGCTATCCCCAGTCATGGGCTGGTTATCCATGACCTCACCCATCGTGCTATGAGGTATGCGGTGTGCACTAGCACCTTAGACTGCCCAGTTATAGCTTCACAGGCCTGAAGGGCAGCATACACAGCTGCCAGCTGCTTTTCCACCAAGGAATAGTGCCCTTGGGGGCCCTTCCAAGTCTGTGACCAAAACCCAATAGGGACTTGCCACTTACTCTGGCATTGCCACAAACTCCAGCCCGTTCCACTTGAGTGGACTGTCACATTGAGGTCAAATGGCTGTGAGCAGTCTACTACTTGCAACATCTGGGCCTGAGCAAGAGCCCTCTTGAGTACCATAAAAGAGGCCTCTGCCTCCAGGGACCAGTCCCACTGTGCCCCTTTTTACACAATGAATGTAATGGCTGCAATGGTCGCCAAAACCTGCTGCACATTTGTAGGGGACCAATGAATAGCAAGTTCCATACGTGGGCTCTGGTCATCCAGGGTCCCCTCTAACCAGGTGCCTTGGCCTAACCTCTAGTCTATATCAAAAAGGGAGCTTTCAACCATAAAACCTTGCAGCCACACATTGCGGGTCTCTTTGGCAGGCATCTCGGTTCCCTGCCTCTTGGACGCTTTCATGAATTGCAGGTCGGCAGCCAGCTGATTCCACAAAGCCAGTAATACTTCATTAGGTTGTTTATCTAGCTTCTCTTTATCTACTGCTGCTAGTATGAAGTCTAGCCACACCTGGGTTCAAGACACCTTCTGGGCCCCTTTGTACTGCTTTCTTCTGCAGGAGGCCCTGAGCTTGTGGGCCTTTCTTGGGTCCTTGTAGCACACACACTCATCCCTTACCCCCTTTCCACTCTTTGGCATCTCCCAGAGCCGCAGGGGAGCCAAATGAACCAGGAGGAGCTAAGATTAGGTCGCACATGCATGAGGAGAAGAGCTCCTCATGGCCCCCACCAGTTATCTACTGCAAAAATGGCTTGGCACATTCCCAACTCCCACAGAGTCTGAGTTAAGTCTGTGTATGAAGTTCATTTACTTACAGTTTTGGGTAGCTATCTGGCGTCATCCCATGCTGTGCGAGCAACAGCCATAAGCCATTCAAGCAAGGAGTGGTTGCTCTCATCACAGCGACCACTTGTCTGTGGCCTCTGCCTCGGGGAAGGATGTATAGTTATGGACACCAATTGCTCCAACTCCCTTGGAGAGCACAGGAAGCTCTCCGTGCCTTCATCCTATAAACGCAACAACCAGGCAGACACAGTCTCCCCAAGACGTTGTCTACACTGTTTCCTCAGCTCCCTCAGCTGCGCGGGGGTGGAGGCTGAATAAGAGATACGCCCCCTTAAGTAGGTGCACCTGCGCCACGCCGGGCCCCACGGGCTGCTCATGCTCCAGTCTCTGTTTTCACGACTGGGCGGGCTTTCAGCAGCGGCGTGCAGCTGCCCTCAGTCTCCGGCATACTTGCAGTTTCCTCAGAGTCCAAGGTTGGACGGCTCCTTAACTCTTTCTCCAACTCCTGCAGGTAGGCTTCCAAATTTTCCTGTTTCTTGTAACTCCCTTACCTGGGCTTCTGACCACAGGGCAATCTTATGCTGCTCCTGGAGGCCTGTAAGGAGGAGTCTGTCCACCTGGCCAGCCGCTGCTCACTCCCTAGGCTGCAATGAGTCTTCCAAGGCCTTCAAGGCCTTCACCAGGGTGGCAGGGGTACAGTCCACCTCCTCCCACCCCATGGCAGGGGTCCACGACATGAGGACCACTGCCACTGGCTGCCACAAGCCCATAGGAGGATGACAAATGTCCTCCCCTGCTGGGGTGGAGGGGACACTTACCCCTCTGGATCCTGCCAGACTATGCTAAGTGTGAGGAGGATGCTCTGTGGCTAGTGAGCAGTGAGAGCTCCAGTGCAGGCTTTGGAAATTGGAAGAAAAGGCGAGTGGCAGTGGCCAGGTGAGACAAGCTCTTTATTGTCAGGGGAATACAGCAGTGGTGAAAAGCATGGCCGAGAACATGGCGAGCTCTTATGTATGTCTCTGAACAATAGAGACAACATGCCATGAGAAAGTGTCATCACATGGGTTCACAAAGGAGCTAACACCTTGGTTACATGAGTATGCTGACTCATGCCTCCCCAGAAGGCCAGCTAATGGGGGTGGGGGGGAAGGCCGGAGAAAACACTGCTGCAATCATCTTAGTTTGGCCTAAGGCACCTGTTGCCTATACAGATGCAATTTCCCTTACACCAGGTACAGCTTAGAAGCACCTCCTATTGATCCGCTCTCTCCCCATCCTATGGGGACAATGTGAAGGCTGCAGCTCCAAAGCTGAGTCCTGTGCCAGCCTGGTGCTGTGCACACAAGAACTCAAGATGGCTTTAGCTGCTGCCCAATCCCCACTGGAGCTATCGTCTGGAGTAATAGCTCTGCACAGACTCCAGGTGGGTCCCTGATCTGTGGCAGCAAAGACCGCCCTCTCCCAACTCGGCCACAGTGCAGTGCTCCAGCGCTCTATCCTGCTAATCTTCCCTGCACGTGCTTTGGTATTCTCAGATGTATGCCCCATCACCTCCTCCCCCCCCCCCCACAGTGAGAGGCCCACACTGTTTCTCTGTGGTTTCTTAATGTTCCTTCTGAGCACCTGTCCATAAGTAGACACCTGTTGCCTGTTTACTTTTCTTTCATTGGGAGCAGCTGGTTTGTGGGCAGCTTGTAATCCACAATTCTTTTCCCTACTTATGTCTACATCTGATGGTGGCTTCAGGACAAACTCTTCAGTGGTGGTAGCCAAACCCTGCACCTACTGCTGGTGGCCACCGGGGAAACTTTCTTCTAGTGGAGAGGTGTTCTACTCTGCAACTTCTTCCCATGGACTCTCAGGTAAGTTCTGGTACTTTTCCCTCAGAATTACACCTAAGCTATTTTTTTGGTTTTTTTTGTCCCCCCAATTAAAACTTTTTCCTCATTCTGAGGTAATTTAGTGACCGATATCTCTAGTCAGCCATCTCGTCTCCTCCATTTTGTTTCAGGATTATTTTGAAGTGGAGCTTGGAGAACTAACCCTTTCAGTTTCCTTAATTAAATATTAATAGTAGGATTACATTAGTTGAGTTTCACTGGCCATGTTCACTCTCATCACTAGTACATGTTCACTGTATGCTTCCCTATCAATGTAGATTAAAGATACAATAGAAAAGAGCCAGTAAATACTTAGAAAGAAACAAGATCAGGTGATAAAAAGAATCCTGATGGTATTCAAGTCTCTGAAGCTGAAAACCATTGTGCTTTCTACAATTTAGTTATATAAATCAATAAATCCCAACCACAGAGACCAGTATGTATGTACCTATGCATTTTGGCTTAAGCTAGTTAGTGTTGGTTTTCTGTTGCTTATGATAAAAAAAAGTATGCTTCTCAGAGACAACCAGTAAGTCTGACTGTACATAAAAATATGAAGGAAAAGAGAACTATCTTTTCTAGTTTATCATCTGTTTTATTTTATTCTATTATTTTTTTTAAATACTCAATACTATATCTGAACATGTGGCCCAATGCTTACTAATTTCAACTCATGTAAACTCATATAAATCCTGGAATGTCTGTAGTATTCATAATGGGTGAAGGGATCTGAGAAAAAATAAAAAAAATATTGTGGAAATATCAAGTAAATTATGTAACAGTGATGTAGGTAAATCTAGTCCTGAATCTATATAGTACAGTAGGATTAGCACACAGTGGCAGAAGGCTTTATACATGATTTTCCCCATTTATTATGAATATTCAGTAATCTATTTATGACCCAACTATTTCAGGATTAAATGTAAACCTTGTGTTTGATCAATTCTCTCCCTTTCAGACAATATGGGGTTGCCCTATCTCTTGTGGGTTTGACATAAAAGAAAATAGTCTTGAATAAAGTAATTAATTTTAATAAAAGGATACTTATTACAGTAAGCATATGTTCTACAAATTGGCAAATGCATGCTCCAGTTTATGGCAGCTCTAGCAAAGTCACAGTACAGATTGTGCACATTGTTCTTCTTATCATTAAAAGGTGTTTAAGCATTTCTCACCAGAAAGTAACCAAGGAAAAGAGTTCAGTGCTTGGTGTGATGATAAAGTAACCAAGACTCTAGAGCTCTTATTCCATTGACTGCAACAATCTTTGTTGCTTATTTTGGACACTTTGGCATCAATAAAATTGCTAGTCTAATCACTAGAAAGTGAGGAGAAGGGTATAAAGTAAATGTAGCTTTTCCTAATGTAGATACTCTCTGGCATCTGGGAAAATCTGAACTGGGTTCATATCTTTGAATATTATGTGATAGTTGAATTCATATTTTATTTGAATATAATATGAAAATTGTCATATTAGCTGGTATCACAGGTGTCTTCAATAAGACAAAGAATTGGGCATTTCCTTTTCCCCAGCTCAGTTAAGGTTTGATAATACCAGAGCAGGTTAGGCATTGGTTAACCAGTTTCTCCTAAGGGCAGATCTTGTTAAGAATGAAGTGTTTGGCTGTATTTCAGAATGGCCCCTTTTCCCTCTCCCTGCTGGAAGCTTGAGGAATTTTTCCTCTGATGTTTACTGTGGGAGTCTGCTCAAGCTCTGAAAGGTAAATCTCACAATATTGTGCATAGTCCCCTTATCACTGGGTCTCCTTGGAGTTTTTAACTCTCAGAATTGTCCACGCTGAGCCTCCAACAATTTATCAATTGCAGTTCAGATTTTCCTGCCCTGGCCCTGGCTCCCCTGACAATTTCTGCTCTAAGTCTCTGCTCCAGTAAACCATGACTCCCTGTATTCACCTGCCTTTCCAATTTTGGGGACAGCTATTTGCCCTGTGTCCTCTTCTCTCTTAAAGATCCAAGAAGAAGGTCATTTTTTAATCTCTTCAGTATTTTACTTTTTGTTAAGACAAAATAGTAACTTTCAAGCTCCTTGTATGCAAAACCAGACTTTGAAAGTCTCTCTATGTTTTTAAGCAGTAAATAAGACATCCTTAGAGACATTCTTGAAAGATAATTATATAATTTAAAATGGTTTATGTCAAGAATCAGAATTATAAGCAAAAAGTTATATGATATCATTCAGAGATATTTGAGGAATTTAATGGACCTCATTTGAAGTAATAAGTCATTTAAAATTTTCTTCATTCCTTTATTGGAGAACTACATGCCATTGACTAAATTCAGATGAAGAACTCATTGCGTTTCACTTTCTTAATATCTTCCTGTCTCTCATAAAACATACCTAATTATTTTCAAGCATTTAAATGCCTCTCAAAAATAAAAAGAAATAATTTTACTTTTTTATAGAACACATATAATACATTTATCTAAAAATACTTTTTCTTCTTTAGAGTTTCTTGTGTGTTGCTGTTTTACTAACACTTTGTGACAGGTTCCTGTCTGCTAAAGAGGGGTAGAGAAAACATAAGGAATCTGTTGAGAGACACCTCGCCTCAATGTCAGTGTAGTGTACACCGTTAATTAGATAGGGAAGGTGTCTTGTCCTTTTTCACTGTGATAAGTTTCAGAGTGTCAATGACATACATCATCCTTTGCCATTAGAGAGACCAACAGAAAGGGCAAAGATTAGAAATTTAAATTTCACTCCATAGATTGTCAGAAGTGTTTGAATATCTTCAAAAAGGTACACGTTTGTTTTGGTTTTATATCTAGAAAATGCCTAATATTACATTAATAAAATTAATGAAAAATAATTACATGCATGTTTATTTGATTCCCATCTTCCTTTAGCTATTGGCTGCTTTTACTTTCTTTTGGCTTTTCATTATGAACAAACTAGGCAGTATACAAGTACTGCAAATTTTTCTCATTTTCAGTTCAATCCCCAAACTACCATTTTTAGCCTAAATCATACTAGATTGAAGTTATTTCAAAAGTCAATCAATGACCATCTAATTCTTGATCATTTCTGCAGATTACACTAACCTTATCTCTTTGGCCTACTCATAAATCCTGTAGTTTCCCATGGTCCTTGCTTTAGACCTCAGTGTTTTACTTTGTGAATTTTGTTAAAAAAAATCTCTTTACTCATAGTTCCTATTCCATAGAAAAGAAATTACAAAAGGAAAAAACAACAAAAAAAATTAAACAACTCCCAAAACATTCAAGAATCAACTCACATAAGATTTTACAATATAACTTTATTTTGTTATATATTTCATAATTGTCAATTTAGAAGACACACACTAAAAAAAATTCAAACCCATGTATAACCCCATCCCTCAGTGAGCACCAATGGTAATAATTAATTGGCATATCATCTACCAATGTTAATGTAATAACAATAGTTTTTGTTTAGTATTTATCATAGTGTATATTATTTTTAAAATAACTTTTAGTGTTAAAAATTAAGATCCTCCATGTTACAGATTCTTTTGTTTTTTTTAATTTTGAATCTTTAGTACCTATCAGCATGCTGGTAACATAGTGCTAAGTATATATTTGATGAATAAATAAGTGGAAAAAGAATAAGTAGATTATATCAATTGATCAGATTTTAACTATTAATGTTTATATGCCTGTGAGTCAGAAATTTAAACATTTTAGCTTCATTTATCTTTATAATTTCAAAATCATATTCCTACTGCCAGTTCATTATGAATATAGTTTGTAGAAAATTCTAATTCAACAGATATAAACTAAAGTTTATCTGTTTAAGGATAGGATATATTTTATATATTGCCATGGTAAGCTTTTTACCTTGTCTGCCAAAAGAGAAATAAGAAAATATATCTCTGATTCCTTTATCTAATTTTTCATTCAACCTTCTAATACAATAATTATTCTTTAATGATATCTCTGCAATCTGAAATTTACTCTGTATGTCTTTTATTATGTAATGAATCTCAACTTTATTTCACTTTTGTTTAGGCACCTCTAAGGACACAAACAAATTTACTCATTTTTCTTCTGTTCCATCTTAAGTGCCTCCTCTACAATGCACCAATTGTTACTTTTATACTATATAGATTATAAAGAGCATTTTTCTTTATGTGACTGAGACAGTGATAACCTGGTCACCAAATAGTTTTCCTTTTTCTCTAAGTCATACCAAATCCTATATTTTCCAATTCTTTTGCTGTGTCATTAGTGCTGTGAGTAGTGCTGTCATTAGTGCTGCTCAATGGTATGTGAAAAGAGATGGTATATACCAATCCTCGAACGGGTCTCTACAATGTCCTACGTGAGCTGCTCTGTCTTTTTTCGCTGCTTGTCCATAATACTGAAACGGAAGCAATTATAGATCTTAGAGAAGTTTGAGGTATCCAGATCCCTGTGTTAACTCTTTCAGGAAGAATGTCTGAGTTGGTGGTCAGGGAGCATCTCATCCTCATTTGGGCAGTGTTATAAATAAGCAGTCAATTTTATCAAGTTAAGCCATTGAGAACTATGAGTTTATCTCTTAACAGAACATAGCTTGGAATAAATACCCTGACTCATGCAGAAATTTCTATCAGATAAGGGTGCTATTTTGACCAAAAACTAAGATATGTAGCAATGGCTTAGCATTTAGGCAGCAGGTGGCTAGGAGAGTAATACTAGAAACTTTCTGTTCTAAACTATATACAGTGGCATAATATTTGTTAAACTTGTCATCTGTAATAATTCTGGAAGTGGAAAAACGTACTTGGTTGCCTGGCAGCTCTAAGAGAAGAGTTAGGAAATAGAACTTTCAGTAGAGTATGCCGGCTACTAATGACTTCTTTTGACATGATATTACAAAAGATGGGTTGGCTCAGGAAAAAAAAAAAAAAAAAGGTTAGAAAGAATTGAGAAGTTTAATACTTTACAAGACTATAAAAGTTTTTAATCTTTACAGTCAGAAATAGAATTCAAGAATTTTTTTTAGTAACAAAGACCAAGTTAAAGTTAACAGTTGAATAAGTGACTTGAAGTAAAATTTGAATTGAACTTGCCCTTTCAGTGTACCCTGTAACCCAAAACTACAAACACTGTAAAATATGTGCTCTCCTGAAATATGTCATATGATTTCAGGCCTTTATGCATTTTTATTGTAAAAGTCTCTTTATTCTACAATGACTCATATCCCTTTTCAACCAGATAAAATTTTGTTATCCTTCACAAATAAATTTGTGTCACTCCAAAGATAATACATTTTATTCTTTGATTATCAAGAATTTGAGGCCACTTATTTCTTATTATTCATTGTGCCCAACTTTCCCTCCTGACGAAGAATTGTGTTAGACACTTGTTATCTATTTCTGAGGGTAATTTCCTTGAAGATGAAATACTAGACTAGCCAGCCGTTTGCAACTCAGCACCTACTCCAAATTGGGCTTATCATAGCACCTCTTCAACACAGGTGGAAATTTTCCTAATAATTGAGCTCTAATTAATTTTTCTTTCTCTAATTTTCTTTCTTTCTTTTCTCCCATTCTGCCCTGTCTACCCTTTCTAAATATTGTTGCTCCTGTTTCTTCATTAAATGTAAATGAGTATGTACAATAATTTAGATACTAATATGATATGCCTAGGTAAGATGAGGCTGTGACCTCCCTAAGACTCAAGTTTCTGATATTCTGTTGATGGGATACTGAAAAGGCCCATTTAAATAATATTTTTGCTGTTATTCTTAGCTCTGAATATTCCCTTTGTGACAAATTTGCCTGGAAAATTAAGATCTATTTTCCATTATGGCATTCTTAATACATTTGCACTTAAATTATTATTTTTATAGTTCTCTAAATCTCATTGTGTTAGGAAAAGAAGTGATTACTTTTTTAAAAATATTGGATATTATATATTTCCATAAATTAAATGATACTTTTTGTGTGGGTAAATGTATAAAGTTGAATTTTTTTTTTAAATAATTTTTGAATTAGACTACTTGAACCAATTTTAGTTTCCAGATAGTCTAATATATAGAACCATGATTTCTTAGAGAAATTCATAATTCTAGGACTAGGGTAGAAAAAAGTTCACTTACAAGTTTGTAGTTTCTTTTTGAGACAAAAAAATAAGGAATTACAGAAAAAATGGTGGGGACATGTCAAAACTTCAAAGAGGCTAGTTAGAATGGGCTCATCTTGATTAAATTTGGATAATTTAGGAAATGAGCTAAATAATGATAGTAATGGATTTAATCTATCAAATAATGTAAGATACCTTGGGTCTGTCATAAATAAATATTAATAGGAGAGGAAAGAAATATCTTCTTTACAGTAGACTAACAAGTAATAAAGGTGGAAGGAATTACGTAACAATCATAGTAACAGTAGATTATGACAAGAATGGATATTAAAATTTAAATAAAATTTTGATGATGGAAGGATATTTACAATGTCACAAAGTATCACCCATTCCCAAATTACTTGGTCATTAGACAAGTAACAATAGTTACTTTACAGAGAAAACTTTGGAGGGTGCCATTTAAACAAGTGATCAAAATTTACATAGCCATTGTGGAACAAATTGATATCATATGCCTCTTGGCATGTTGCACCGAAGAGGAAATATTTATATAGTATTTCTGTCTAAAAGGCATATCCTAACCCAAATGCTAAGGAACCATCAAATATACCCGAATTGAGAGACATACTACAAGTAAATGGCCTATGGTCTAAAAAATACGACAATTTCAAAAGATAAAGAATGACTGATGAATCAGATGAAAAAAGACAAAAAATACATGGAAAGTAAATGACCTTAGATTGGATCTTGGATCAGGAAATTCTGAGACATTTTGGGCAAAATTAACAATTTGAGTAAAGTCGTAGGTTCGATCATAGTATTACTGTTATACTTGAATTAAAATGCTTTAATCTTAAGAAATATGTATTGGTTTATTTAAGGGAAAGTTATGATATTTGCAAGTTATTGTCAAGTGTTTCTTAAAATAATGGCAACAGTATACATATATATGTAAGTATATATCCATATTTACATAAATATACATAGATATGAGAGAGAGAAAGAGAGAGGGAGAGAATAACGCAGATGTGGTAAAATATGATTGGCAAATCTCAGTGAATGAATGGTATTTGCGATTTCTTTGTATTATCGTTGAAAATTTTCTCTAAGCTTAATCTTGTTTAAATTTTTTTAAAGTTAAAAATTCGCATTACTTATTCCTATTTTTGCTTCCAAGTTGTTAAAATTTTTAAATTGAACTAATGCTGTTTAATATGACAGTACAGCAGTTAATATATGAATTTTCTAACAACAACAAAACAACTACAAAAGAGAAATAACACTTTAAACAATTGATAGTATTATTTATGATAAGTACTATTGGTTATCTATTCACATTTAGTACTCAAGTGTTTTAAATGTTTTACTCATCTTTGGTGGGTGTCAAGACACTTTAAGTTAGCAAAGAGAAGAGGAAAAATAATATGGTTTCTATTAGCAGGAATGGAATTCAGTGAGATAGAAGAATGTCTCCTAGGATGTTAAAACCTCCTTTCCAACATAAACTTGCCCAGAGGAAATCCCACCATACCACAATTAGCCAGAATATCATTAATGAGTGCTGTGCACATTTCAGCCCAAATTAACTTTGACATTTATTTTACACAACCCAAGACTGTTTCTTTGGCACTATCATCAGAGGCGAGCATTGTTTCTTTGCGCATGTAAATAAAACAAGCTAATTGCAAATTTTGTGACTGTAGGAAAAAAGAAATATAAAGATTGTTACAATCTAAACAATTTCCAATATCATCTCAAAATATCACATATTCATAGGCAGAAACAAATTTGATTAATTTCTCTAACAGACTTTCAAAGTAACTACAGTATAAATCAAACACTAATACTCATGTTTTTAATATGTACTGGTAATAGCTAGAGATGGGAACTTAATATTATCATCTTCATACTAATTATATTAATTTGTCTATTATAGATACATTTCTCAATTAATCTACTCAACACATTTAAGTGGGATACTTTCTTCAGACTTGTAAAACAATATAAACTAACTGATTGCAAGCAATTTTATATAATAAGTAAGATACAGAATTAATGTCAGATAGTTGCATTAACCATTGATTAAAATGTAGATAAGGATCAGGTATAAAATGAATAGTTTATACTTTATTAAAATATTACATATTTGCCTTTTTCCATATGCAGTTAAAGTTATATCTCCATATCTGGCATAAAATAGTTTCTATTCATTTTAATTTTGACAATGTGTAACAAAATATGACAGCTTATTTATTTATTTAAAAACACAAGTTCCAAAAACTATGTTCCATTGTTTCTCTGTTTGCTTACCTTGAAAAGCTCATTCAGGATAATGTACAGAAGAAAATATTAATAACTTATAGTGAGCCATGTTTATTGTTTAAAATCTGCTTTATAAACAACATCTGTATCCTTTATAAACTATGGTTTTATTCTACTCCATGAAATAGAATCAAATAGCCTGTTTTTTCCTAAAATATCCTCTACATTCTGCCCTATTTTTAGGGAAAGAAAAGTAAGAAAATAAGTTAGTCAGTATATGTAATATACTGAAACCATCAAGCAACATATAAAGGATAAAAATGATTATATATTTTAGGAAAAAACAGCATTATAATACATGCCGATCTCTCTCTCTTTTTTCTCTCTTTTTGAATATATATGTCTTCATCTTCATGATTCAGAAATCAGTGTTCACTGAGCTATTAATTGCTCACATAAAGTAATAAATTAAGGTGGAAAATTGACAATCATCATGGTAATTATATTAATTAAATTGGACATGTCAGTATTCTTTCCTCATTCATATTGAATTGCATCTGAATTATTCAATTGATTTTCAGCATTAGTCAAGTCATTGGTTTTGACAACCTAGCTCACATTAACCCATATGTGGTGTGGACATGCTCTGTTTTGCTCTATGAAAACACTCTGTTCTATTTTCTGATACAATGTTAGGTACAGAACCCGATTAGCATGTGGTTGAACATAGCAAAGTTAAGCTCACTATAATTTTTGGCATATGTGTATTGGGTAACGCCTAACACCAGCTGTCTTTTCAGCTGTGACCTGCCATCTAGCTTGTCAAATGGCTCAATCAAAAAATCAGTATGATATGCTATTTCATTCACAGAGAGAAATGCCTGAGGTCACAAACTTTTGTAATCCCCTCTAGTGACTTCCATAAAGCTGTTTCATATCATATTTTCTTCTCACAGTCATCTTAGATAATGGCAGATTTAGAAAAAGCTCATTGTATTTGGCATTAGACTTGTTTCAATATATATTTTTTTTTTTACTTATTCATTAGCAGACCCATTATATTACCTCAAAAATGGTCCTAAATTATCAAAGGGCCCTACTTATTATTTACCATAAATATTTTGATAAGTCTGTTTAGTTTTAGTATTCAGGTTTAAGAGATTTTCAAAGAAAAAACTTTTGTTCTAATTTTAGCTCCTTCGCCAATTCTGTAAACATAAATGTAAAAGTCACAAAATGGAGGAAATGACTCCAGATTTAAAATGACTATCTCAACAAATACTGCAATATGCAAATAACTTTCTTTCTCAGGAATGAGAAAGTTATATTCATGTGACGAATTGAAACAGAAAAGAATGGCTTAAATGAACAAAGGGATCAAGTCTAACAGCTCAAGTCAAATTTCTCTAACACTTTTACAGTAGAAGTTGATTTAGATCAGTGGTTGTCAGATTTCCTCATGCTTATGGAACTTGTTAAAAATATTTAAAATATTTTCAGTCCCTTTACCCAGCAATTTGGATTTTGTATGGTACTCATCAACTTTGTTTTCCTTCTATTCCAAGTACATGGAGAATTATACTTTTCTACTATCTTTAAGCTATGTGAGACCATATGACTGGTTCTTATCAACCAGATGTGAACAAGTGTGATACTCTGGGAGGCAGCATTTAATTAAGAGTGCTCTGTTCCCCCACACATTAAGTTGATACAGATGTCCTCTCTCTCATTATAATAACTATATTAAACAGTAGAATGAATAGAAATAATTTTTCCCATTTTTAAGCAACTGTGATTTGGACACTGTGTGCCCCATCTGCAGAATAACTTTGCCCTCATAGCATGCTGGCTGTAGGGTTGGACTACAAGTTAGTATGTAAAAATCTCTCCCCAGTTACATGTTAAGCAGATTGTCCATGGACCACATTTTGTGAAACATTATTGGTTTACATCATCTTTTTGCAACTTTTAAATTTTTGCACTGTGACACATGATCATAGTGAGAAATTGTTAACATGAAATGTGAAATCCACTGTTCTTATTCAGGTTATAATATGAAAGTATTAGAGAACTGTAACTAGATTTTTCAGGATAAATTTCTGTATTCATTTAAATCAAGAAATATAACTCGAGATATTCAGTTGCGTTTTAGTTTTTCACAAGAATATATTGGTCTCCCCGCTTTTTAGTGTTCCTATTAATATAACAAGTTAAAATATACCCCTCTTTTTAGTGAGCACATTCATTCATGCATTGACTTATTCAATCAACTCTTCAACATGTTTTTAAAGCACAAAGTGTGTAATAAACCCTGTTATAATCTATGCGGATAGAATAAAGGACAAAGAAATTCGCATGTCAAGAAGTTGATTTCAGGTTGATAGGTCGATTAAATGCCAATTTCTTCTTTGTTCTAAAACATCTTACCAGGTAAGAACTAATAGTCTAGGACAATTAGATACTTTTGCACTTTATTTGATAAATGAAACTAATGATTTAGCAGCATGGCCTGGAACCAAATGTCTCGTCTGTTTTTTTTAGTGGTTTCATTTCATTCTCTTTGAATACACATTAGTGGCCTGAAGAAAAAAATCATTTCCTCTTGTATCTTCTATATTTCTTGGAAAAAATTGCCCTTCTATAGTTAGAGAAATATTAAGACTAGATTTATTGTTATTTTTCTGAAAAAACAATGCTTTTGACATAGTTGAAAAGAAGCAAAGGTAAGCCAGGAATTAAATATTTGCCTTGGTTTATCCATAGAGTTCTTAAAACAGTTTGGGATGATCTTTAAATATGTGTAGAGGGACTTGCACATTCTCTAGTATTTTCTGCTTGAAATTATTTGCTCTGTAGTACATGATAAAAGTTCACTAGGGAGAGTTCACCATTTACTTTTGATAGATGGTTCATCTATATTAGGCCATCTAGTTCCCTTAGCTTTTATCTTTTGTTCATATGAAACCACCACAAAACCATACACCGGAACTATAATTATTAATATAGTTTCCAATGTAGAGGACTTAACTAAATTCCTTTATAGTATATAGACATCATTTTCATAACTAATAAGTACCTAAAATTTCTCAATTTCTTTTATTTGCTCCTTGCTAACAAAAGAATATAAATAACCCTATGAGATGCTTTTTTCCTGCTCTCCTAGAGTAACTGACTAATTCAGTAATTACCATGGAGACAGCTGCAAGCTGATGTTATCCTGCATTTATCTTAGAGCTCAACTAAATGTTTCATTCTGTCTCCTAAGGGACATCCAACTTCATACGGATGAAAGTTTATTTCATCCTAAAGATTCTGTAGGAAAGTAAGGAGATTCATTCATTCATTCAGAAAATATTTATTAAAAATCCTCCAAGGTTAGGATGTAGGGCTTAACAAAACAACCTCTATGAGCTCATGGAGAAGACGGACAATTCTATGGGGGAAGTCAGACAATAACAATAAATAATAAACAAATATTACAGAAAAGTGATAATAGCTATGAAACAAATAAAGCAAAGTGAGAGAGATCACAGTGGGAGTCCTCCTTGATATTTGGACAGAGAGCTGAAGGAAATGATACCCCAGCCATGTGGATATCTGGGATGTAAGATACAGCTGTTGCAATGGGCTCGAACTGTGAGAGTACTACAAATACTCACAGAATTGTGATAATTCCAGTGTGCCTAGAACAGAATGAACCATTATGGAGAATGGTAGGAAAAGAGATCAGAAAGGTTGTCAGGGGTGAAATCATTTATGAACTTTTGGGGCATATTAATTTTTTTGAATTTTATTGTAAGAAGGAAAGCCACTTGAAGTCTTAAGGAGTGAAGAGAGGTTGTTTTTTTCTTGCTGGTTTGGGCTACAAAATAGAATAATAATAAAATTCCCTGTAAGATGGCCCTGACCTTTTCATGGGGTTTTTGTTTTTGTTTGTTTTTATGTATTCCATTTCTCCTTCAGATCTTATCCCATAGAACCTCTACAAATCCCTTCTACTGTCCCAAGAAATTCCATACTGTTTTTAGCTTATGTTTCCCACCAACACAATAAAAGCCCGAAACTGTGGCCTTGAAATTATTTTGTTTTTAAAGATTAACTTTTGGTTGTTTCACTGAACCTCCTCTCTCCTTCCAAGCATTTGATTACATTTATTTTCTAAAACAAAATGCAAAACAAATCATTTAAAACTGGTGTGTTTCTGTTGGGGCAGTGGGCGGGTATTTTTTGGTTCAGAGAATAATATTCTTTCTATATTTTGATGCTTCTCTCTGCCCCAAATTTTCTTAGGAAACTTCTGTTAACTTTGTTGAACCTTAATGCTTCTATTGGGCCTACTTATGTCTTTTTATTCTTAGCCATTTTATAACTTTCAGTTGTAAATGAAATGATTATTGAACTAGTAGCAGTACTTAGCTCAACACTTTAGTTTTGAGATGGCCAAAAATATTAATGGCCAGAGTTTTAATTAAGTTTTATTGATTCCATTGATCTTAATCCACATCAAATAGAGCAGATTGACCTGTGAATATGTTCCACCACTTCTATGCCTTATTTTCTTGGTCTAAATTATATAGTGGAAGTGATTGGATGTATATTTCTATTTATCTTCCAAAATATCATCACCTGTCAAAATATTTGTTCAATAATAAAATGCTAGAATAACATTCTCTGTAATTTTGAGAGACAGGGTTTCATGAATAAATAGTAGCTAGTGTATTTACCTTGTCTGGAGAAGAAGTAACAGAAGTGCTTTGTGTCAATCAATATGAAAATGTAATTTAATCCAATGAGACAAAAATCAATTTTCTTTTTTTGAAGTTTCAAAGTAGTTAAATATCACCTGTTCTGCTTAATTAGTTTTTGATATTTGTACAAACTCACCTTTAAACTTCATAACAATACAGCCTTTTGTTTGAGCTTCAGATTTCCATTCTGTGTCCTAATTACATTCTGTTTTAGCTGGCTAGAGAGAGGAAGGTGAAACCTTTTCTGCGGAGAGCAACTATGTTGTTTTAACTGTATGTAACAGATTTTCAAGTTCCAATGATCATAATGGCCTTGTGTTTCGTTCTCAACTTCCGTAGCCAAGAAATCAAGTTTTGTGTGAAAAATCACAAATTTACTACAAACCCACCATGCACTTTGAAAAAGGTTAAGAGAAAAATTGAAAGTTTTTTTTTTCTTTTTTTGGGATATTGGTGTTCATTGTTCATGAAACCAGAAAGAAGAGTCTTTGGCAACTATATTTGAGTAATTTAAGCATTCGAAACTTATTTGAAATTTCCTGATTATATAGCATATATATAATGAATTTGGTAAAGCTTAGAGAGAAGACAGATTGAGTGGGCATATGGAAATGTGCAGACACATCATATGATCTGGTACTTCTAGGACAAAATGTACTCAAGTTTAAGAAGAAAGAAAAATAAGGTTAATAATTACTGCCCAATTTAGTTTGTATCTCTCAGGAGAAAAATGCATCTGTGATGGATATGGAGAGGCGTGACCCAGATTCACCTTCAAAAAAGAATGCACTGCCCTCACTCTTAGAATGCTGTCTATTGACAGCCTTCAGCCATCAGAACTTTCAGGGTGGCTTCAGGTGCAGAGAGAAACCTCACTCAAGGTCATGGCCTTGGGATGGCCCGTAACTAATGGTTGACAGTTGACAGAGGTTGGAGGGAGGAGGAGAGATGGAGGGAAGAGGAGTGTGTATAATGGCTAGCCATTCCTGCTCAACCATTCCTGCTCAACCCAGGACAACTTAGATGGGTTATTTCAACTCCAGAACCCCTGAGGGGTTGGCTGAGGCTGTTATATCTGCCCTATTTAGGTTCCTTTCTTTTGTTTTTTTCTTTTTTTCCCATAGGTGTTGATAACAAGGATTTTCCCTAATGAACATCCTGACACTAAACTGTCCCTCGGATTTGGGTCCCCTCAGAATATGACCTAGTTAGCACCCAAGGACAGCACCATTGTCCAGGCCCCAGAAAAATCATTTGTTCTTGAAAGAAAATGTGCCTTTATTATAATGATTTTTTTGTATTATCAGCCAAATGTTTTATAGCCCAGAAATTATTGTAAAAAGAGGTGACAATCATACTTAGATTCCATGAAGTTCTGTTACTAGCATGTACTGCCGTCTTTCTAAGACTGTAAGTTTTTTCATCTCTAAATTAGTAAAAACTATCTTAGAGAGCAATAGTTGGGATTACAAAATTAATTAACACTATTTGGGCTCTTATTAGATAAATGGATACTTTAAGAGAAAACAAAGCATACTTGTCACAAATGTGAGCTTTCATGTAAATCCTCTTTGGTTAAAGAAATAGCTATGCCTCTTGACAATATGTGTTCTTGCCCAATTTGTTAACCTCCATTTCCTCTTCCATAAAATTAGGATAAAAGGAAATCAGAAAAATGATTAATCATAATTATGTGGTGATAAATATAGTAAATAATACGTACAAAGCTTTATTATGTTATCTACCTAATATTAAATCCTCAAAACATACTAGCTTCATTATTTTATTAAAAAGAAGAGGTGAAATATAACTCCCATTGGTATTAATCTTACATGCATAAAAATGAATACCTCCTGCCAAATAAACACACACATATTTTTTTAGTCATGGAAAATATGCCCTTACAATTCCTGGAGGGAAGATTTACCAAGGACATTGACTAATTTATAATAGTAGTCATATAGCTACTACTTTTTTTGTGCTTTTTTACTTGTAGAAAAGTAAATCAGTTTATCTCTTTATAACACATACTTTCTGATAATACTTATATTTTTGTCATAAATATATTTAAAAATATGAAGAGTTGTACAAGATACAGAAATATACATATATAATCCTATCTAAAGGGTCTCAAAATGTAGTTTAGAAAAGATAAAATGAACAGATATGAAATAGCAAGGGACAATAGAGCACAGTGTATATCTAAGCCGGACTGTGCCTATTAGAGGAAACTTCAATTAGAAATGGCCTATTATTTTTCTATTAATAGTTTTACTTTAATCCATCAACTCTTGTGTTCTTAAAATCCAGCTATAGAAAGCAGCTTTACCCTTACACAAAATGATTTTTTCCCAGATTGTTCTGGTTATTTCTATTTGCCCTATCCCACCCCTAACCCATTCTCCACTGTTACCCTCCTGCGTGCCTTGGGAGACCTACTCTTCACGACTGCGATCTTTGCCACCTGGCTTGTGTTTGGGTTTGGCAATGGAATATGATGGTGGAAGACTGGAGAGCAGCACAAAAGTCAGATTGCCTCACTGATTACGCAACATTTGCTGGCCCCAATTATTCCCTCCTGGACTTTAGATCTTGACTGTTTTCACTGAGCTCTGATACTACTGTTTCTTCTCATTATCTTCTTAGGTCCTGGGTAATAACAACATTTCATGATTTCACTATTAATAGAGAAATAGTAGGCTAGTTCAAATTGAAGTTTCCACTAATATGCACTTGCTGTTGTCACAGTGCATCCCTCTAATATTTAGTGACAAGTCAGTATATCCCTGACTTTCAAGAAATGAGGTGGCATCTTACTGCTTCCAGTAGTGCAGATGGTGGATATCGGTGCCATAATTGTTCACTCCTTGAACAGAACCTGTAGATACAATGAAGAAACACATTCAGCAAAATTACTCAAACATAATCTTTATATGTGTTTTCAGATACCTTTACACTATTATTCTGACATTATTTTTCTTCCTTAAAATACGTTTTTTTTTTTTTACATTTCTAAACAATTATAACAAAAGGAAAAGAGTTCACATTCTAATTGATTAGCAATTCAAACACATAACTCCGAGCCTCTCTTCATACATCCTATGAAGGCTCAATAAATATGGATTGATAGGCAGCAGTTACGATGATCTTTTTCATGCAGAAAATACACAATTACTTTTAAAATTATAAGTGTTAAATTCCAATTCTACTTAACATAAACTTGCAAATTGCCGTGTGACCACATTATCAAAACTAGAAAGGATGAGAAACTGGCACTAATCTTAATTAGATTGTGTTTCCTGTTCTGTTACATTATTCTATGAAAACCTACCCAAAGGTAGCTTCTGAACTCTGCATACAAAACCAAGAACAAACTAGATACAATTAGGAAGATGATTAAGAATATTATTGACATGTAAAAAAGATTATTTTATCTCAAGAAACTCTTGAAGATTTTGTTTTGCATAACCTCAGGCTGTACTATATTTCTACAAATAAACATAGGCTGTGAATCTGTTCATCTGGAAGCTTGCAGCAAGGGCAAATAAAACACACGCATGTGTCTTATGTGCACACACATACATACTTCACAATGTTCACTTAATATGACAGTTGAATTTAACACTATATTATTTGGTTATTTGTTTTAAAATTATTTATGGAGGGTGTGATTGTTGATTTTATGTGTTCACTTGTTGCTAGGCCGCAGTACCTAAATATTTAGACAAACATTATATGCTTCTTTGAAGATATTTTTTTTAACATTTCAATTAGCAGACTTTGAGTAAGCAGATTGCCCTACATAACGTAGGTGTACTTCATCTAATCAGTTGAGGCCTTAATAGAAAAGAGACTGAACTCCCCCAAGGAAGAGGGAATTCTGTCAGTAGGCTGCCTTCAAACTTGAACTGCAGCATCAGTTATTCCCAGGGTCTGCAGCCTGCAGGCCAACCCTGCAGAATTTGGACTTGCCTTCACAATCATGTGAGCCTTCATAATAAATCAGTCTCTCTCTCTCCCCCTCTATCTATATCTATATATCTATCTATATCTATAGATACATATATATATACTATTGTTTCTGTTTCTCTGGAGAATCCTGACTAATACAGAGGGTTTGCCTTATGCCAGGTCCTGGGTATTACAGTTTGTCTCTTACCAACTTGATGTCTTTTGTATCCTCTTTCATATTCTCTTTTTCGCAATAGTGGTGTCTGGAATTATTTCTCAGAAGGCTCTTTGCCATATAGATCCATGTAATCAATTATCTGTGAGGGACAGTAGCATGAGATCTGGAATGCAGAAGAACTAGAAAACCATTATTGTCCACAGAAGCTGGAAGCAGTCACTTAGAAGGCTACAGCATGAATATCACAGCTACTCTGGGGGGGGGGGGGGGGACTTTTTGTCAATCATCCAGTGTTCTACTGCTGCCAGTTGTACACAGTGATGGAGGCATCCCCAACCTCTTGGAGACTCTGCGTGGTCTTTGGGGTAGAACCTGTGAATAACTGTTTCTCGCAATGACTTTGGGATCTTTTCTCTCTCAACTTTGCAAAAGTTGCGTAAGCCTCTACTCCCTGTATTAAAATCCCCTGGAATACTCAGAGTGGTTTAGTTTTCCTGACACCACTCTAAGTGCTGCACTACGCTAGCACTGAAGATACAAAGGTTAATAAAAATATGGCTTTTGTCCCTCAGTCTTATCATCTTCCTATACTCCATGTTACCAAGATACACACTTTATACAAATTTAAATACCATGTGACATATTAATGTATTTAAGAGGCAATAGGGGACAGTAGTTAAATCCACAGAGTCTAGAACCCTATTACCTAGAGTTAGATTCTAGTTCTTCCACTTCACAGCTCTGTTACTTTGGGAAAATTACTTAAACTCTGGGCCTCAGGTTTCTTTTTTTCTAAATCGCAATACTAAGCTAATATGTGCAAGTTATTTAGAACAGTTCAGAGCACATTGAATTTATTCTATCAATATTATTATATGCTTATTTTTATCATCATTGCAGTTTATTATTGTTCAACTGGACTAGTATCTCTTCCATGAAGTTTTGTGAATTGGGGGCTAGAGTTTGTTTTAAAGAACACATATTTCAATAACAAAGTAATATACCACAAATTGATAATACTTAGTATAAAATATTTAAAAATCATATAAATGGTTGTAAATTTTACAAATAAAAATATTTTAAATAGTGTTTATATAAGTAATCGATAATATTTTGAGTCTTTATAAGAAATATATTATCAATTAGAAAGTATAGTTCATTAAGTAAATTTTACTGAAATGTAAAAGTAACTTCATTGAAATATAAAGTAATTAGGAAAATTGCATCAAATATGAATACAGAATTTCAAATTTCACATTTTATAAACTTCTGAGTGAAGTAACTAACTCTAATATAGTTGGTTTCTTACCAAACTTTTCCTGAAAAATAATAAAAATATGCTTTAAAAATTTCTGTTATAATATTGGCATTTGCTGGATAATTTACGTGTATCATTTCATGAATTCTATGAAAAAGCTCATGGGAAGCTCTAGAGCTGATTAAAACTCTTTATAAGAGATTTCCTGGCTCTTTGATTCCGTGAAGATTGGAGCAACAGCTTGCTTGAGTGTGTCTCTGGTGGAGGTCAGCAGAGGATATCTTTACCATGATGGACCCAGAACACAGAGCAGTAGGCTGAGAAAGAGTGATGACAGGAAATCAGGACAGAGAGGCCAGAGAAGAGGAGAACTGGTAAAAATAGAAGCAATTGAGGCCAGCAGTTACCCAGCCAGAACCAAGCTTGCTTTCTGAGCTCACATTAGACTCTCCCTGGAGAATACCCAGTTACTATGCACTGGGGATTTATCAATGGGGATTAATGGTGGAGCTCTCAACCGGCATATTCAAGTAATATCATTTGATCTTAGTTTTATTCACACAGTGGAAAGAACTTTGGAGATTTTCAATATTGATATGTTTAATTAGATATCATTCTAATCTGGTTGCCCAAAATATCAGAATTACAATATGGATTTTGGCTTTTTTTTAAACTCAAAAATTTTTCTAATTATAGTGAATTTATGAACATGAAGAAATTTTTAATGGTATGGGGACACAAAATAGTGGGGCATTGTAAGCTGCTATTTCATTAGTAACTTTCTAAGATGCCTGTCAAATAATTTGCCTATAGTGAGTACTAAGTTAATAATAAATATCCCTTTTGTGGCACTCTTTAAAACCAAGAAACATATGATATTTATTTAATCATCTGAAAATGAAAATTCTATGAAAAATACAGTAAATGTTATGTTCTATTTTTGAAAAAAGTATAAGTGATTAACTGGCATGTATGAATTACAGAGTATCATGCATTTAAGAAGTAGTGCAATTTTAGAATTTATTTTACAGATCATTTAAGATATGCATAATAAAGTTTCTGCTACATTATGCTTAGCTTCTCATATTCTCTTTTATTTAAATTTGTTCTTTGTGCCAGAAAGGAGATATTTTTTTTACTCCTCTTTCCAATCAATGAGAACTATGATTACTTTTCTTTCCATGCTTATTTAAACATTGTATATTCCATCTTTACCTAATGAATACTAGTGAACTTATACTCAATAATTTCAGAGCTAAAAATAAATTATCTTTACATACCACACAGAATAACTGCAACACAATGTGTTAAGGCATGAATTTCTTATTGCAATCAAATAGGAAATTAATGAGATTAATAAAATAGATGATTGGTGGATTAAAACTGACACACCTAAAGGCAGAATTGTATTGGCTGTAGTGGCTTTGTAACATCAATTTTGCTATGCTGATCTGCATTTCCCAGATTTCCTCTCTCTGAACATTTCCATTTAAAATGAGCTACGTAAGAGGTTCTTGTGAGATTTGGAGGGCCAAAATGAAGCAGCAAGTATTTCGTAGTTCACATGTTGTCACTTATAGATTGGTTCACCTCCTTGGCAAGAGGCAGCAGCTGGATCTGTAACTGCTCCACTATCCCATGGATTCTTGTTTCATTTTTCAACTTCTGGGCCAGGTATTCAGCATAATGGAGAAAGGGTCCGGCTTCTTCTACAGGACACCTATACATAACGATCAATGTCAAAGGCAGAATTCAGGCTGTCCTTACAGGTTCCCATTTGTCTCTGTTCTTCTCACCTTAAACACTTACTCTCTTCCTCACTACCTGATGCAGACTTCAGGTTCTAGAATCAGACATGGACACAGCAGCCTGACCAGCTCCCACGTGATGTAAGGTCAAGTCCTTGTGACAGATTTCACATTATATCTGTATGTACATTCCGGTGGCTCAGCTCCTCTGATTGAAACCTGCTCTAATTCTAAACCACTCCTAGTTCCCAGTTGTTTCTCTCTTGTACATATGGGCCAGGTTAGGTTCAATTTTCCTTCAGTGCCATCAACTTTCATTTTTACCCATTTACCCTTGTCCTCTGATGCCTTTTTATATCCTTTATTCTCTATGAAAACATATAAAGGGTATTCTAGTTATTTTCATTCATTAATTATTTCAACTCTCTTCTGTCCCTTGTTAGAACTGAGTACACAAAGAGGTAAGATTCCTGTGGTTAATTAAACAATATGAAAGTCCTCAAAAAAGACACATTGCTAACAATGTTCTTGGTAATATATTCTTGTCCTTAGATAATTGCCGATGACTAAAAGACTTTATCTTGTCAAAGGATTTTCAGACACTGAAAGTGTCCTGCTAAGATAGCCCCTGAACAACTCAGAGGAGCTCTAACCATAAAGTCAACACTACACATTGGAATTTGGTGGAAAAAATATGTATGTGGTAATGTTTTGGAAAATGAATTAAATAAAATAAGATAAAAGGAAGGAATTTGATTATTGCAAAGATACTTTGACACAAAATATAAACTTAAATATGGTTTTCTTTAACGTAATACAGAACTCAAAGAAAAGACCCTACTAAATGTTTCAGTATCCTACATGAGCAATCTATTTCAAGTAAGTTATCCATCTTTAGTCTGGGACAATTTTCACTGCTTCAAAACTATAAGAGGTCCTAACACACTGCCAATGCCTGCATGAGTATCGGGTTGTTCTTTTTAAATTATATTTTTGTCAATAGAGATGACAACCTTGTCACAGTCGGACAACATAAAATGTTCTCTCTTAGCACTTACAACAAAGCATATTATTGGTGCTTAACCATTTCTCTTATTTTCTCAAGTGTGTTGTGCTCTGTACCATAATTTATTACTATTTCATGCTTTGTCCACTAAGTGACAAAATTGATCTGAGAAAATATATATGACGAATTACTAAAATATTTTATTAAATTGGATAAAAAAGTAAATGTTAATAGGATTTAAAGTGAGTGAAGAATTTTTGCAGCTTTGTTTTAGTATAGATATGCAGTAAGTGAGACATATTTCTATACAGATGTAGATTTACTGCTGTGAAGCATGACAATCACCTCTTTGGTCTCTGCATACTATTTTAAATTAATTATACTACATACTACCATTACAAAGACCTATCCATGGGTGTATCTGGACTCGAGTCTGTATTTAGTGGAGTGCTGTTTATTTTTCTGTTTTTATGTATTCTCATAAGTAAAGTCACTTGCAAAAACAGATACCTCCCTGTGTTCTCATTTCCTGTCTTCAGAGACAGAATATAATTGCCTTTTCACTTTCCCTTCTATCATCTCTTCCTTTAGCATTGGATCCTTCACCCATTAAAGTAACTGCTTGAAGATGGCATTTCTTGTTGGAAAGTTACAGATACACAAAGTGGAATGTGACAAATGAATTCTATAATTTGAAAACTTACTACCTATCAGCTAATAAGCAATAACTCTTGCTAGTTTCATTGACTATTATAGATACTTTTCATAGTCTATGATTCTATAGATACTTTATTTTCAAGTTAAAGGTTGATGTGCTAAATTCCACATCAGATCTCACAATTATTATACCATCATAGAACCATGTCTTCCATAGATTGGTAAAATAAAATATTTCCCACTCCCTGGAAAAACTACATTTCCTATTGCTAAACTACATACTTGAGTACTAAATCTAGGTATTTTAAATAAGCCAATCTTTTTAGAAAAAATTTTACTTGATAAAATAAGCATAAATGTGTGTTAAAGTTTACTTTTATAACTTGGTAAACTCTTATTTTTATTCTGTAAGCAATGATGTAATTTCACTTCTAGTTTTCTGATGAATTTCTCTTTAAAGAAGTTCCCATATTGCAATACAATTCTTTGCATAGAGTTATGTGTAGCCTAATAGCAAATCTTAATAATTTTGATAATTTGAGGGAACATTGATAACAAAGTTCTTAGAGTTTGGAATTTAACAGACTTCGTTATTTACTAATTTGTGTCCATGACCTCTCAAAGGCCCAGATTTTTCCACAGGTAAATGTAGGACTGTGGTGAAGGTTGTAGTAGATAAAATATAACATATATTTTGAATAGTGACTGACACATGATAAACAGCCCCTTAATGAATATAAATTATACTCTATAAGTACTTACATGTTCAAATCACTCAGTGCTTTTAAATGTTATCAAAACTTCACTATCTCAAAGAAATAAATGTATATTTTTAATTCAAATCTTTTCCTCTTATAATCTTACCAAAAGATGTGCTTGCTCTATTTTTTTTAAATTGTAAGCTGTCTGATTTAAATGCCATAAACTCTAAAATTATTTTTTTTTTAACAATTATTGGTAAATGTTTGAATCATTTATATAAGGTGATACCAGCGTTAGTGCGGAAGTGCAATTTAATTAAGTGCCTCCTCCCTTAAAATTACAAAGAAAAACTTTCTGTTTTTTTATTTTCAATTAAAGCCTTAATAATAGTGAGAATAATCGTTTGTATTTATGGATTCAATACTATGGCCTGGACATCATGCTCAATAGTTTATCTAGATATGTACTTTAATCTACCACCTTTATGTAATAGATTCTATTGTTATCCCTAATTTACAAATTAAAAAACTGATATTTGAAGAATTTAAGTAATTTGACCAGGTTAGGTATTAAATAATTACTAATGCTAAACATTTAACTTCAAATGTTCTTTGAAGAACATACTTTATCAAATAACTATTTATTCTCCATGATTCTGTAAGATTGCATGATTTTTATTTTAAAATTTTATAAGCTATTTTAGGTATGGAATTAAATATAGAACAGCCAGGTACCTATCAGTAAGTATAAGGAATAAATCTGTGTAGTAAAAATAACATCTCTGGTATACACTACCCATAGTATTATCCCCTTCCTCTTGACACCACCCAAGAAGTAACAACCCATACTCAAAGTATTTCTTTAACTTTTACTGCATATGTGTGTGCCCCTAAGAAGTGTATATTGGTATTACTTATTGAAGTTGTGTGGTATTTATAGACAAATTCTGGTAAGTTCTACATATTTATTCTGTATTCTTCGTATCCATTAGTAAGTTTTAGCTGTTCATTTCCATTTTTTAAGTCCCAATTATTTTTTATTAATTTTCTTCATTAAAGGAAAGTATATTTCAAACATCAAACATTTGCCATTGATCTCAATACTACATACATTGTGGTCATAAAACATGATAGGATGATACTTACTTGAAATTTATGAAAACATGATTTAGAGCCCAGACTTTAGTTTTTTTTAAATAAATGAATAATATTCAAAGATGCTGTACCTGTGCTTCAGAATTATATATTCTCCAGTTGTTTGTACAAAATTTTATATATATGTATGTAACTACTTTTATATGAGCCTGATTTTTTCATGTTGATAAAGCTCTCTCTTCCCTTGTTATTACTTGGTCTGATTAACATAATACATACCAACAGAGCTGTGTTGAAAATCCCCCACTGTGACAGTGGATTTGTCAAGCAGTCTGCATAATTCTTTTAATACAGTTTGTGTTTGAGCTTGGTGCTATATTATTATGTGCATGCATATTTTAAATCATTATTTACTACTGTTGAATTGAGCATTTTGAATTATGTACATACCCAGTTTTCTTAAAAATTCTTCATTTAATTCTATATTTTTAGTATTAACATGACATTATATATTTTCTTAATTTTTAATATTTTCTTTCCATATTGTTTTACCATCTTTATACTGCAATCTATCCATGTCCTTACTTTTAGGTACCTTTTCTATAAATATGACATACTTGGATTTGTTCATCCAATTACATAATTACATTAAACGATTTTGTGATTATTGTTGACTGAAATCTATGCTTGAATACTTAATTTTCTTGTTGAATGTATCTGTTCTGTTCTTTCAGACATTCTTCAAGTTAATAATTGAAAAATATGTAAGTAGTATAGAAATCGACTTTGTTCTTTTCAAAATAACCTGTAAATTTTCAGGTCCTCACTCATTGCTAATATTTTTAAGACTGTTCTTTATCTATTTATATCTGTATTTCTTTTCAACTTGTTTTATGTGTGCCATGTGATAATTAAATATCCAAGTCTCTGCCATCCATTTTTACTCTTTGCTACTTCTGCTGACTCGTATTCGTGGTACTGTCTAGTCCATACACTTTTCATACACTTTTTTCTCTTTTTCTTTCTAATTCAAAGCTTTTAGAGGTATTTTTTTGTTTTGTTTTGTTTTGTTGTTGTTGTTTTTTTTGTTTGTTTGTTTGCTATAAATCTGTAGAAATCAGGTTAGCCTAGTATGTAGACTTGGATTCTGTCATGAAGTATGTGTTTCTCTTCTACTACCTATCCTGGGATGTTACAAGTAGCGTTAGCTTAAGATAACAAATACAGGATGAAAAATGTCTGTTAGTGTAGCTAATTTTGGAAAATGAAGTAGAAAGAGATACTCAGAAAAATAGAATTGACCCCAACATCCTGCTGTTGTTTATCATTGCTCTTAAATTCTGGATGAAGCCCTCTTTGGAATATTTTTGGGATGGTTACTCCTTTTCTCATTGAAAGTTGGCATATTTCTTGTGTAGCTATTTCTTACACTTAGTAGTTTTATTTCATGACCATTGATTTTATTCTGTCTTATCTTTCATTGGCTATTACTATTCTAATAGTGCCCTCTTATAATCATTTTCTCTTTTATATATTTTTGATGCCTAATAGAACAAACCCACTTTATTTGTTCTATATAAAAATTAATTTTTTTCATTATGTGATTAATATTTCAAAAGAATTTTTCAAATGTCAAAAAACTCCAGAGTTTACTTGGAGTCATATGTCAACAAATATATATATATATATATATATATATATAAAATATATATATAAATATAAAGTATATTTTATCTATATCTATAAATAACTTGAAAGTAGTTGATCTAATTTTGATGATGTCATTCCTTCTTAGAAAAATGGTATATTGCCTCATTTATTGTATTACACTGATTCTAAGACACTTTTGTAAGTAACATTTAAAATGACAGGAATGCGTTTAAAATTGATGATGTCACAGCTTCATTAGGTATAGGGTTCTAAAATTTTAGTGGTCTATAGGATAATAGTGCTTCAAAAATATCATAATAAATAAAATGAAGTACATTGGCTTTTGTCTTAATTTTTATAAATTTTTATAATTCTCTTCCTACCATCTACATATTTTGTTTGAATTTTCCTTGCACAATAGGGAAATAACTATAATACTATTGCTACTATGAATAGGATCTGGATATGTGTGTTTGTGTGTGTGTACATGTGTGCTCACACACGGATTCCTTTTGGTTATAGTTGCTTTGAATCTTTCTAAAAATATTAGACATAAAATGTTTTTCTTTTTTTATTTCAAAAGGATACACTCTTCTCGATATTTTAATACAATTTTGAATTATAGCATTTTAAAGTATCTGTTGATTATTTTCTCTGCTACACATACTTAAACAGGAAAATTCGTTTTTATCTAGAGATGGTTTATTGTCAGGTGGATGTTGGCATGTTGTCAGCCGATGTTTTTTTTAGTTTCTTTTCAAAACCTTTATGCTTGTTTTTTTAGTTTCTTTTCAAAACCTTTATGCTGGCATTGGGGTGGTGGGAGAAATATATTAATATATTCTCCTAAATTTACAATATTGTTTCGAAACTAAGAAATTTGTATTATTGTAAGCAGTCACTGTAGAGTTTTATTTTTTTGCAACTTTTCTGAATTTGGTGTGGTTTTCATGATAAAGAAACTACAACAACAACAACAACAACAACAAAAAAAAACAGTTAATGTCTGGCCTTTGCTGGAAGAGGCTAGCCATAAAAAAAAATGTTAAAACTGGGTCTTTCCCTTGATACTGGTGGAAACGAATTGCACCAATTGCTACCTGTCCATAGTGTTAAAGGAAGGCTCACGTAATGACCACCCTGATTTCCCTATGAACTAAGTGAATTATAGTGGATGCTTTCCATTATTTCTTCCTTGTACATCACTTTATCACAAAAAGACCTCTTTTATTTTGGTCCCATCTGCAAGCTGTCTTAAAAAGAAAAAAGTCCTCAAAGATTCTGAAAAATTTATGAAGCCAATTTCTAGTTTCTAGTCATAAAGAAGATTCTTTGCTTGATTTTGTTTTGTTTTCTTATTTATATTTGCTTATTTTGAGGATGACTTCTGTAGAAATTTCAGAGAAAAAAAGGAGATATGCATGTGTTCAGATTGTTATCTTGATTAAAGTGGTCAATAAGAAGGAAAATCCTCATGCGTTTTCTTTTTTTTCCAGCTTAGAGTTAGTGGTTGCTCTTGTTGTTCTGCAATTGAATACAATTGATCTAACATCTAATTAGAAGCTCTCATATTTAAAATCTCAGAAGGAGGTTCTGACTGAAAAGCTGCTGTTCTGTATGGGAAATGTCAGTGCTCCCTGTTGGCAGGGTAAGCTTGCATATTGGTCTTGGCAACTGTTTGTTACTGTTTTGGTCTCCTAGTACCAGTCTTCTCAAGGTCCTATCACAGGGAGATTAATGCAGGAATGTAATCACTCCTTTCCATTAGGTTCATAGGGAATGGAAAGAAAAAAATGGCAAGGCACCCACCAAGGCAAGTTTACATTTTCTTACTGAGTAAATTGTATGTCATGAGACCCTTGAAACATTTCCTTTGTTGTTCCTATGAATTTGAAAGTAGATATGATAAAAGTACTGTGTAATTATGTGGCAATTAAGAGAAACCTTAAGATATAATACATTTCTTATTTAGGTGGAAAGTTATTCATTCAGAATCGTATAATGGTGCTGTTATTGGTGATTTATTGAAGATGTTACTGTTGGTCCATCATTTATTAATCACATTGAAAAGTTATATAAAAATTACTTCAATATATTTCAAAAAAACTAAAGAGAGAAACAAATTTACTAAATTAAAAACCAAACACATCACACTCAAAAGACTGTCAAGGAACCCTGAATGCTAATCTAATCTAAACCAAGTAAAATCTATATTTTATGGGCTATGTATTTAAGGGAAACAAGAACATTTTAACTTGGTTCGAGCATTCTGAGTTCCTTAAATCATTAAAAAATTTCAACTTGGTTTTAATTTGTATTTCCCTGATGATTAGTGAGCATTTTTCTCATACGTTTGTTGGCAATTTGCCTATCTTCCTTTGAAAAGCTTATGCACATGAGATATCACCTTTACTCCTGTCAAAATGGCTATTACTAATAGGTTAAAAAACAGTAGATCATGGTGTGGACGTAGAGAGAAAGGAACGTTTATACATTGTGGGTAGGACTGCAAATTAGTACAACCTCTATGGAAAACAGTATGAAGATTCCTGAAAGAACTAGAAGTAGACCTACAATTTGATCCAGCAATCCCATTACAGGGTATCTACCCAAAGGAAAAGAAGTCATTTTATCAAAAAGGCATTCGAATGTTTATTGCAGCATAGTTCAAAATTGCAAAGATGTGGAATCAGCCCAAATGCCCATCAACTCATGAGTGGATTAACAAAATGTGGTACATGTATATTATGGAATACTACTCGGCCACAAAGAAGGATGAATTAAGGTCTTTTGCAACAATTTGGATGGAATTGGAGACAATTAGCCTAAGTGGAGTATCTAAAGATTGGAAAAACAAACACCATATGTACTCACTATTAAACTTGAGCTATCAGATGAGCACACATGTACACAGAGGGAAGTGAAACTCAGTCGAAATCAAGCAGGGGGAAGGCAGGAGGAAGGGATGGGCAAAAAACTATCTAACGGGTACAATGAGCACTATCTGAGTGATGGGCACACTTATAACCCTGATTCATGCCTAACAAAATTGTTACATATAACCAAAAACATTTGTACCCCTGTAATATTTTGAAATTAAAAAAGAAAAATAATAGAATATTTCTGTGTTACAATACTTGTAAATGAATCTAAGCCAGTTTTGTTGATCTGCTAGTAACACTTTGTATTAAACTAGGGAATATATAATATCATCTTTATTTTCTCCAAGTTGTAAAAATTAACTGTTCCTCATGCACAGCAGAAAGGTGCTAAATCCCTTTCTCTTGTTACAAAATCTGTTTTGTAGTACTAGAGAGACTATTTCATTTGCATGTTAATTGAAAAGAAAGTAGTGGAAAAATGTTACCAAGATGATAAAAGAAGCCTATTTATCCCACCTAAACCTAAGTGTCATTTATTCATTCCTGTTAGAAAGGAAAATAACCAGACTACCCGATTAATTACTCACATAGATTAGGATTTTGCAGCTATCTCTTGGCAAAATGAGAAATCTATTAATCAATGAAAATAAAATTAATTATAAGTTTCCCTGTCCCCTACATGCAATTTTAATTTTTGTCTGATATGAGTTGGGAGTTTTGTATAGATTTTAAGTTGAAGAAGCTCATTTCTTTAGTTAGATATCATTCATTAAATGGTTCTATCTATCTCCACTGTTAGGAAATAAAACCACTCTGGATAAAATCTTGGTTAGTTCAAGACAACAGTATTATTATCCATAAAGAATGGCTAGTATGTTGAAAACTCCTATATGACATGTTTATACCTCCTTTGTTTTTAGTATAATTGGGAAAATACTATTTATAAAATGGGGTAGTATTACCTCATGTTCAACAATATTGAAAAATATTTGGTGAAAAATTATAGTAATATTTATCCATTATACATTTCCTTTGCATAAGTAAACTAGTCTGGCTAATTATTTTGCTACATAAAACTACCTGTTGATTTCTTTTGGTAGGGAAATATAATAATTCTAAGGACACACTCATTTCTGGTGGTTCATCTTCTAAAGGCTTGCATGCTCTTTATCTCTGGGAAAACCTTATCAAATGTCTCCCATTCAAATCTGTAGACTTGTAAACATAAGTTCCTTTCAATATTCTACCAAAATAATTAATGGGATATATATATGCCCCATTCTAAATTCATTACAGAAATCATTGTGATTGAAAAAGGAGACAAACAGGAAAATACTATATATTTCCATGGCATTAAAGGTAATACAATTAACTTAAGCAAACTATATCAGAAGTCGAGGGAAAGAATATTACTTGACATGAGATAAACTTAGTATTAAATATTAGTATTAAACTATTATCTTTGTAACTTTATAAAATCTATTAACATTAAGCCTATAAATAGATTTTGGAGGTTTTCATCAAGCTGATTAAAATCATTCCCTTAAGATAGGCCTCTGGAAAGAGTTTTGAAATTTAACAGCTAGAGAGAAAAATGGAAAGACAATGGACAGTCATTTCATCCTATATCCTCGAAAATGTGTTTTTATTGTGCCCAAGTTTGAAGGCCAAGTGGCTCAATTGTACTTAATACTAACAAGTCCTGAGGAGATTCTCTGAGAAATACATCACCTCCCATTTCCCACTTTCTCACTGTCAACATCAATTCATGCAAATCTCAATTGAATTTACATTATAGCAACCCTACCAACACTACTTCAGGTCCACCAGCTCTCCTTGCTATTTCTATGCTACTTGGAGGCTTACAATAATTTCTCTCTTGCTTCAGCAGTTGTAACACTGTGAGGATAAGATCTCTTTTCATAAGTGCAAACCAATTTTTCTCTGGAATCTTGCCTTATCCTTGAAGCTTTACCCTGTAACTGGAATAATAGCTTCTGTTTCAAATCCCATAAGTGTTGGTAGAGTGTTTAATTACTCCTTGGTGTTTGATTTATTGAGCAATTCACAGAATCAACATTGTTAAAATGTCTATACTGCCCAAAGTGATGTACAGATTCAGTGCAATCCCTATTAAAATACCAACATCATTTTTCATATATATAGGAAAAATAATTCTATGCTTCATATGAACCAGAGAAGACACCATATAGTAAAAGCAATCTTAAGCAAAAACAACAAATTGGGAGGCATCAATACTAGACTTCAAGCTATACTACAAGGCTGTAGTAACTAAAGCAGCATGGTACTGGCACAAGAACAGAGACATAGACCAATGGAACAGAACTGAGAACCCAGATTTAAAACAATCTTCATATATCCATCTAATCTTTGACAAAGCAGACAAAAACATACACTGGGGAAAAGAATCCTTATTCAATAAACGGTGCTGGGAAAATTGGAAAGCCACCCACATGAGGAGGGTGGAAACAGTGTAGGTGCCGAGGATAGAGACATCATCTCACAAAAATCAACTCATGGTAGATAACAGACTTAAACGGAAGGCATGAAAATATAAGAATTCTAGAAGCAAATGGAAAAACCCTTATAGATACTGGCCTAGGCAAATAATTTATGATGAAGACCCCCAAAGGCAATCACAGCAACATCAAAAATAAATAAATGGGACCTGATCAAATTATAAAGCTTCTGTACAGCCAAGGAAACTATCACAAGAACAGACAGATAACCTACAGAATGGGAGGCAGATCCCCCATGAATGGCTTAGTGCTCTCCCCAATATAAGAGAGTTCTCCTTTTGTTAGTTAACAGGAGAGCTGGTTGTTTAAAAGAGCTTGAGGATCCTGCCTTCTCTCTCTTACCTCTTCTTTCACCATGTGACAAGGCTGCTCCTCCTTCACTTTCTTCCTTTATTGAAAACTTCCTGAAACTCTCACGAGAACCGGTTGCTGGTCTCCTGTTTCTTGTACAGCCTATAGAACTGTGAACCAAGTAAATTTCTTTTCTTTATAAATTACCCAGCCTTAAGTATTCCTTTATAGCAGTGTAAAATGAACTAACACATAGGACTAAATTCAATATGTCTGTGAAGTTTATAATTTAAACAGTCAAGACACTTAACCCATGCTTGTACATTCCATGGCCAATGTATGTTGCAACCACAATTTATTCTCTTTCCAAATGCGTCACTCAATCAAGAACCTAGTTGTTGGCAGGAGAAACCATTTTGATAACCCTAGGTAACCAAATTCTATCTTCCAAACACAATGGTAACGGGGAGGATATATCTCTTTCAGATTCCAATGTTCATGGACCATAATAGATAATTCCCAAAACTTGTAATAGGGTTCAAATCCTGCAGGCAGGAAATGACAAATGACCATATCACTATTCATAACACAAATAAAAACCGTGGCTAGCAAGTTACAATAAAGAATAGCATAGGAGACAGGAAGAAGTCAAACTGTGTGGTATTTTACTCAAGTATTTTTAATTAGGTTTGCGTAAAACCCAACTGATTTATTCTAATTAAACAGCATATTAAATCCATATTGTGATAAACTTTTACTCATAAAATTTACAGTAATTAAAAAAGCAATACTAGTATTCAAGACTGTGAAGGAAAATAGTTACATGTGCTGCTCAGGAAGGCATAAATTTGTAAAAAGTATACTAGAAAGTTATTTGACATTAGATAGCAAAATATTTAAATGTACATGTTTTTTGACATGGAATTTCATGTCCAGGGACTTATAATTAAATGAGTAGATATATGCACAAAATTTACCTATAACTATGACCTGATATTCCCTTTCTCACTCTTTATATGCCCTTTCTATAGTCTTAGATCTTTGTCAGGAAAAGCTCCCAGTGCGCTGGGTTGTTTTGATTGTGTCATCATTTTAGCAAATGCCTAAATCATGTGCTATAAGATAATGCTTGCATATAATATAGAAGTAGAATAGTTATGGTCTTGATTCAAATTATGCTACTACATTTTTAAAATATATTGCAGAAAGCACATACGTCTGTACACGTTGTTGAGATATACCAGTGCTAGAAAACAAAGAGCAAATAAAATTGACATACTTTTTGTAAAACCATTTCATATACTTTCCAATAATCTTAGTTGCTTCTGAAACATAAAATCATAAATAATTACTACACTTTTTATTTATTTATAAAAGTTTAGCCTCATATAGATAACAGATTTCTCTCTTCATAAATTTTGTCATTTTTCTTTTCATGTTTTCATTGAAAATAGCATTCCAGGATACTGTCTTTTTTTCCCCCCACTATTATAAGCATTTTATTTATTTTATTTATTTATTTATTTATTTTTATTTCAGCATATTGTGGTGGTACAAAAGTTTAGGTTATGTATATTTTTCTCCCCTCCCACCCCGGAATCAGAGCTTCAAGCATTGTCAATAACTCAGAATGATACCATCATTCTGAGTTATTGACAATATATTTTGGATTTTTTTTTCAGTTGTTTCTTCACCAGATTTACATATCTCAGAGCACTTGGAGTCTTTTTCTAAAACCCGTTTGCCAGGTTATCACATTCCATTATTTATTCTGAGACTATATGTAATTTTTATAACTTAACTATTGTGGAAAATGTCATGTTTAGTATTCATTTTGTATATTAATTCAGTAATTCAAAGATACAAAATGCGTCTCAATGTTAAAACAAGGTTTACTTCTTCTTCCCTAAGTTATAAAATTGCTCTCTATGTATCCTAATCTAATAGTTTGTTATTTTGTTCCCTGTATGCAGGGAAGAATTAATCATTTTGTATTGTGTAATAGTTAAGTTACTTGAGATTTATAATTAGCACTGATATAAATAAATTTCTCATTTTAGAATGCTTTAAATGCACATGCATATATATATATATATATGCCACTAGTCTTTACATTAGGTGGTATTTTAAAATGTTATATAATAACGTACTAGGTTTTTAAAATTTAACTATGCTAATGTTAAATACATCTAAATAAGAACGTGTGTGTAATAGTATGTGTGTGTTTGAAGATTAGTGCATCCAGAATTCAGAGATAATAAAACTGTTCTGTCTATTCTTGCTTTGGAATTTCAGATAAGAGTGGTTATATTAAGAAGCAGAGATAAAAGGAGAAAGCAAGAAATAATTCAAATGCTGGTAAAGTAATACTCTACATTGCAGCAATTCACAATAGTGTGTTATATATAGAAATAAGATCAGTCATTGTTTTCAAGCTTGCTAAATAAAACTAAACTCTTGGAATGGCATGCCATTTGACCTCTCAGGGGTTCTTCTTAGCAGTATTTAACTGGTGCAAGGGGAACACATTTGCAAGTGTCTATGGTTGACATGATAGATTCTCCTGTTAGTTCACACAATGTTCAAAAGGCAGAAGTCCCTTGCTTCCGAACGCAAGAGAGGATTATTTTCCCAAGGAGCTACACGGTCCCTATGGAGGAATGATATGAGAAATTTTCAGTATTTATCACAATTTGTACTCTCAGCGGGCCCTCTAAAGCTAATTCCAGGAGTCAGACATTCAAAAACGACTCACTTTGAGATTGAAATACTTGACGCTCAAACAAGAAAACAGATATGTATTGTGGATAAGGTGAGTTTTATTTGTTTGTTTAAATGTTGCTAAGTAATGAGAAATTACTGAGTTATTATTTATCTCATACATTTAAATTTTATGTTATTGAGACTTTATTTGAAGGTAATACAGAGATATTTACGTTTCTAAGAGTTAATTAAATTTCAAAAAAAATAAACATTCAGGAAACCATCATTCTTTAGAGATAAAGATTTTGCTCAGGAAGCTCATATTTGAAGTGTGACAGTCCTGGTATTTGTATCTCAAGGGGAAAACCATTACAGAGACTCAGTAGGCTAAATAGGGGATTGACTTTGGATGTCTAACCATCCTTTGTTGCACAATCAAACCTATATGATGTGCAATTTACAATATCCAAATCTGTAGAATTGGACTTTGTTTTGTCTTGTTTTAGTTTTGTAATTTGCTAAACTGTTTCATAATAGTGATGAGACATTGAGAGAAAAATAAATCTAGATTAATTTACCTTTTTTTGCTTTATGATTCCTAACAGTTTGTAAACATTAGAAAGACTGATTTTTGTTGTTGCTGTTGTTTATGAAGTTATTTTTCTTAGACAAATTAAGAGCTTGTTAAGTGCCCTTCCTTGTAGTGGGCTGCACCCAGGGTACAAAAGTAGTGTTGCTTATAACTTAGTCCCTTTCAGTATTTACTATGTTATAAATTAATAAAAGTTAAATATCATGTACTTTGGAGCTGAATCCCTGCTACATCATTCCTATCTTTCAATGACTGGGAAAGGCACTGCATTGGTGAGCCCCAGGGCCCTTATTTGGAATATAGCTTAATAAAATCTTATTAAGAAGGTTAATGAAAGCTTACTTTGTAAACTTTAAGGGTAGGGATGATATATGTAACATGCTTTGAATACTGTCTTGACCCTAGTAGGGAAAAAAATATTACATTTTTACTTCTAATAATCATTTCTAGAGAGAAAATTAATGTACATAAAAATACAAGAAGAGATAAATGATGAGGTTTTTGATGACTGGCTAAGAATTTAAATTTGACTTCTTGATATTTAATTATCCATTGACATGATTTGTTATAATGCTTCAGTTAGATAAAATATACTCAAATACCTCAATGAGATGTATGTATCTTAGTGATATATTTTGTAGCAGAACTTTTGCATTATGTCTGTTAACTCAAACTTTAAAATGGAAAAAGTATGGACTCAAAATATTCATAAAACAAAAATGGAAAAATCCCGGGATTAAAAAATATGTGTATAATCATATTCTTCTACTTAATTACACACACACACACACACACACACACACACACCAAACAAAAAAACCTTCTCTTGCCTCCACTATCTTCTGCAGTTTCTGCCTGTTTCTCTCTTTACCTTCCCCAAGTATTCATATTGTTTACTCTCATTTCTCTCTTCTCACTGTTACCGAAACCCACTTCATTTGGGCATTTGCCTCCGTCACTTGTCAGAGTCTGAGCTTGCTGAGGTCACCAGTGAGGCACGGCAAATACTTTGCTAAATCCAACATGCCATTCTCATGCTTTTATCTTACTCGGTAGGTCAGCAACATTTTCCACTGTTAATCACATCCACCTCCTTAAATCACTTTTGTTATTTGAGTTCCTGGATAATACACATTTGTTTTAACTTACCTTATTGGCTTTTCCCTTTCCTCTTTGCTGATTCTTCATCTGACTTAGCTGTGAACTGTCAACAACTCAGTCATCAGAACTTCTCCCTATTTCCTCATCTACAATAATTTACCTTTTTTTTGGAGACAAGGTCTCACTCTGTTGTCCAGGCTGGAGTGAAGCAGCATCATCATAGCTCACTGCATCCTCAAACATCTGGGCTCAGGCAAACTTTCCCCTCCTCAACCTCCCAAGAAGCTGGGACTATAAACGCACACCACAATACCTGGCTCTTTTTTTCTTTTTTCCTTTTCTTTTTTTTTTTTTTTTTTTTTTTGGTAGAGACAGGATTTCACTACGTTGCTCGAACTGGTTTCGAACTGGTTTCAAATTCCTGGTCTCAAGTGATCCTTCTGCCCTGGCTTCTAAAAGTGCTGGGATTACAGGCGTGAGCCACCATGCCTGGCCTAATTTACCTTTTTGAGTCCGATAGCTTTAAATATCATCTTCCTATTGATGACTCATAAACATATAACGGCTATCTGTTCTTTTCTTTTGACCTGTAAATCACTATATCTAATTCTCTATCTCTATCTATCTATCTGGATGTTTACTAGGCATTTAAAACTTGATGTATCTAAAACTGACCACTTGGTCTTCTCCCAAACATCTTCTATAGAGTTACTGAAGCCAGTAAGTGGCTACTGCATCCTTCAAGTGGCTCAAGCCAAACACTTCAAGGGATCATGACTCATCTCTTAATCTCACATGCCACATACAATTCATCTTCTTGGCAATACCTTCAAAATACATCCAGACTGACAAATTTTCATCACCTCTAGTGCCAGGACTCTTAAGTCTTCCCCCTGATTTTGTCCTTAGCAATTTCTATATGTTCTCTGCATAGCAACTAGAACTAGTCTGTTATATTCTGTCAGATAACATCATTCCCTCCTCCAGACTAGGCAATGTCTTTCCTTTGGTTTTAACTGTCAAAATTTCCCAGAAGCTTTTCTTGAATATTTAAAATTGCGAAGAGCCTGTCAACGTTCTCTTTTGGTTTTCCTTGTTTTATTTCTCTACTAGACTTATAACCATGTAATCCACTGTTTATTTTTCTTTCTTCATTTAATTCATTGTTCACCCTACTCTTAGTGTATAAGCTTCAAAAAGTGAGAGATTTCATTTGTTATTCACCCATATATCTTTAGCATTTAGAACGGTAATTGGGGCAAAGAAAGTGTTTAACAAATACGGGTTATATAAATGGACTTCTGTTCTAGAAATATGTAAATTTGACACTGCTAAGGTTTAGTAGTGATATAGGAATATAATATTTGAATATACTTTTACTGTTTTCTAAATCAAATTATTATTGAGGTAAATGTCCATATATTCACAGAAAGAGACTAAACCATTCCACCAAATGTCCAAATTCCTCCTGGTTTACCCTGAACACAGTGTGTGTGTGTGTGTGTGTGTGTGTCTGTATATAATTTAACTTTGTATTAGTGTATAATTTATTAGTAGACAGTCAAATTCTGATGACAAAAGTTAACAAGCTTTTCATAAGGCAGATGGGAATATTTATTTAGCTAATTTAGTTATTTCCTATGAATGATTGAAATAATATAACTAATCAAGTATGATAAAATGGAGAGCAGATTTAAAATACATTGTTTAATATCATTCTTATGCATATATGCATTTTTGGGAACATGAGATACATAAGATTGTAGGAAAAATAAATTTAAAAAATATAACGATCAATTATTGCCAACTGCTGCCTCTCCTTGTCTCATTTCTATTTAGTAAATGTCAGAAGCTTATCTAGTGATAAGTCAATGATTCAAAAGCATGGCAGGAACTCTAGGAACTAGGGCTAATAAATGTTTCCAATATCATCCCATTCTCTTTTCTTTAGTCTTTTCACCAAGAAACCTGAACTCAAGAACCCTTTTTTTTTCCTATTGTTTTGTTTTCTCTATGTCAAAACTCTTAAGAGCTTTTTAAAAATCTCTCACGAATAAAATAAAGCACTCAATAATTCTCTAATCCCTCTTACGCTAAAAATATCAATTATATAAGAAAAGAGTAGAGAGAATAATAGGGCAGGAAGACTGCATAGAAATTGTACCTTTAATATTTAGAAATTTTGATAATTCTTAATTTTTGACATTGCCACTTTTAATATTTTTCCTTACACATAATACTTAACATATGTATGCCTCAATCTCTTTATCTGTAAAATGGGAATGACATCTGTTTTAGAATGGCCTCATAGCAGTTTTCAGAATTTCATGTACATGCAAATGACATTTGTTGTTCTTCCTCCTCTTGTTTCTTCCTTCTCTTCCTCCATATACTCCTCTGGCTCTTCTTCCCATCTCTTCACCCCTTTTCTTCAATTCTCTTCTTTCTACTTTTTATGATGTAGCATTATATAAGATATAATTCAAAGCTTATGAGTTTTAAATTCAGAAAAAACAGAATTTTAGTACAAATCTGAGAGTGTGTTTTCTTTTTCCTTGGACATGGTCCAATATTGCTGACCTTTATTTTTCTTTTTTAGGTATTATTCTTCTTCTTATTATTCCCCTTTACAGAGGAAAAAAACTGAGGCACATAGAGAGTTGAAATGAAAAACTTAGTATGTGATAGAATCAAGCTTTGAATCCAGCCAATGTATGTTGTGTGCCTTGCTTATGAACAAAAGCACTTAATACGCTTCCACTTCAGAAATATTAACGACAGCCATTAGCCAAAACTCTCATGTTCTGGGTAATTTTATGATTTGTTCATCTGACTTACCTGACTTCTGATTCATATAACCTTGTATCAGGACTGGGGTGCTGTTTTTGAAAGATGTCTGCTTGCAATTCCATTTGAGACAAAAGCTCTTAAAGCATTCTTTCTGTTTTTTTTGATAACATTAGTTAACATTTAAATCTAGAAATTCAACATATGTTTAAAGTCCCTTTAATACTCTATTAAAAACAAAGTGTGAGATCAAATTTTTTTATCATTAAAAATTATCTCAATTTCAAATTGCTGATTTCTCCCAACAGTGGCAATGAATATAATCATTTCTGTGACTCCAAAGAAGCCCAATCCTCACCTTTCTTTTAGGATACTCTTAGGAATTCTATAACATACTGTGCAGTTCTAATTTCAAACAAATCAGTATACTTGATTAAATATTATCCATTTTGACATAGATTTCTCTCAGAAAAAGTAAACCTATTATATTGAAGCAATACATAAGATAAGGAAAGGCAGTATGGTGTGGCGGTTTATGTCCTGAAGTCAAACATATTTGTGACTGCATTTAAACTTTGAAAATTATTGTTTTATTATCTTAACATGTTATTTAACTATTCTGATTCCTGGTTTTCCTTTAACAAAACTGGAGTTTATATAGCAATCTTCCAAAATTGTCTAAGGATTCTGTATTTGTATATAAAATGTAGCCCCATGTTTGGCACATGGTTAGTTTTCTGTAAAGAAAAGTTATATTTTATACAGTGGCAATATATTAGAAATATTTATCTGGAAAGACTTATTTTATTGAGGTGGGAAAACCATGCGAGTTATACTTTGCCATTATAATTTAAGTGTTTTGTACATCACTTGTTATCCCTTTCTGAAATGATTAGGAAGCATACTGGAATTTTCCATGGGGACCATTTTGTAGCATCAGTTCTTAAACTTAAACTCTACATCCAACTCTCATAATGCAAAAATGTGCATATGCTATATAGACCATGAGATTCCATGCATATGGGGATATGAGCATTATACATCAGTGGAACAATATAGATAAAATGAATATGTTCTAGAATATTACACATGAATAATATGTACAAAACAAATATAGACTATATGTCTATTCATCAAATGATGGCTATATTTTTTCATTTCAATATATCATAAGAAAATTATTTTTGTTAATGGTTAAGCTATAAAGAAATTGTCATTAATATCTTCTAATACATGAGGTGCGATAATACTTCATTTACAAAGTCTACATAGATGAACATATTTTAGAGGATGCATTTAGAAAGAGAAGAGTTGAAATTTACCAGATTCAATGGTTCTCCAGTGCTCTGTTTTGATACTTAAGAGGGTTACAAACAATTATTATTAATTCAATGGATATTTGTTGTGATATTTTTCCAGTACTCTATTGAGTGTTTGAAATAATACATTAACTCAAACAGATAAGATTCCTATCATCATAGACTTTGTCCTCTCCTGTCTAAGACAAATACTATTTAAGTGATTTTAGGTGCAAATATATCAACATAGAGAGGAGGAAAACATGGTAATTTGGGGTGGTAAGCAAAAGTAGATAACTTGGTCTGTGAAATAGGAAGACTTTCTTAGAGAAGCGATATTTATGTGTGCCCTAGATAGTAAATAGGATGAATATAATTCAGGAGATATCATAGATACTTGAATGATAGAAACAATAAAACATACTGTTTGGTTGTCAAGGGTGAGGGATGGGGGGGACGCTGAATTGCTATCTTGAGCAAGGGCAGACCCTGAGGCTGGAATAATTTACTGAGTTTTTCTTGTGGGTTTTGTTGATTTGTTTGTTTACTTCCTTGCTTATTTTTTGGTACAGATAAGTAGAGAGGCAGGTAGGAAGCTCTCAGTTTGTTCATTTTAAGTTTGAGATTCTTGTGAGATATCCAAGTAGAGATATCAGCAGATCTTTTGGTGTGAGGATCTAGAATTCAGGAGAATAATCATGGTTAAGTATGTTAATCTGGGAATTAGAAATGTATAGGTGGTCCTTATAGCTGTTGGATTTGAAAAGATAAAATTTATAAAGAATGAGTAAGAACAGAAAAGAACCAACAATGGAGGCCTGAGAATCTCCAGCAAGTAAATGCCTTAAATAAAAAGGAAAATACAGAGAAAGTGACAGAGAGATAGAGACATCGGAAATGTTGCAGTGCAGAAACCTAAGCAAGAGAATTTGAGTGAGGACAAGAGTAGTATTGTCATCTATGTCTAAGGAGCATAGAGAAATACAATATGTATCACTTTTATTAAATACTATGATGTTCATTGAATTGTGTTAAAGCTGTGTGAGTCTTCATCGAACTTAATTAGACCACTTTAAGTAGAGTGACTTAGGGGGAAATCCAACTTGGAATGGGAAATGATAATCAATCAATATGGAATAAGAAATGTGAGTTTGCTAGAAGGCATTTATTTTGTAGATAGTAGATCTTTGGAGAAACTTAGTTTTCATTCTTCAACTTTATACTGTCTCTTATGTACCCTGATTCACATTCTTGGGATTACTTTCTACCTCTTATTATTCCAAGTTTCAGCATTCTCTACTACTCAACAGTCTCTTAATATGGTTTATAATTTCCACTTCTTGAATTCTGGGAAAATTTGATTCCTCTGAATGCAGTGCCTCCTGTCACAATCTGCCAATTCACGTTTACTCTGTATGGTCCAAAAGAGATAACAATGCCTTTGTGTGCCACTTATGATTTCCTATAAGCAGATGTATTCCTTTACTGTTCCCAATATCAGTTCAGATATCCATTATTCACTGAATATAATCCCATAATGGTTCAAATATCCATTATTTACTCTATGTAACCCAGTAGTTGGAAATGAGCATTCCTACATTATCATCACAATATGAAATAGTAATTTGTGTTTGTTCAATCTAATGCTGAAATAATAAAGAAGTGGGGCTTATATTTGGTATACCACTATTTCATTTTTTCCTAATAATTTATTTTCATTGTATTTTATAAATGTGTCAGCCCATGACAAAATAGGAGTTTTAAAAATGCCACTTTGTTCCACATAGTTTGAGAAGCACTGAATTAGATGACAAGAAATGATCTTTTCAACATTGCCATGATTCAAACAGATCAAGTAACCTAAATGTTAGTGTACAATAAATATGTCTTGGATGTGAAATAAAGAACATGCCATATTCAGGATCTTCTTGGATTTCCTTCTAAGGATTGCATTCTCTTAACAGTCAAGGTAAAAATGACTCTTAAAGGTTTGTTTTGTAAATATAGAAAACAACTTATAGCTAAAATGATTTAATTTTTAGACCAAAGAAAAGTGAATCAATCCTGTTTTCTTTGGAAATTTTCTACTTAAATAAAGTAAACCTGGGAAGATAGGGAGGACAAAGAAATGTTAGCCATTAAAAGAAAAAGATTAAATGGAGCATATTGTGCAATTAGAAGAAAGTTTGCTTCCTATCAAAGCAAGACTGAATGAAGAAAGTTAATACTTGGATATACGTTCAAAAAAGTACATAAAGCTTCAATAACATTTCTGTATAAGGAAACTAGCAGTGAAATGGTGACTAAATCAAGAGAGACATAAAAAGATGAGAGAGCTATGCCTATACGCCTATTCTGTTACTCAAATTAGACAAACAGCTACTTTAGGTGTGGCTACTATAGATAACATGGAGTTGAAAATGAAACATATTCCCTAGGCCTAAAATGCATAAATCTTATTGGAAAGACAAATTACACACTTTAAAACAAATTTTAATCTGATAAGTAGCACATACAAGTTAAACATAAATCATACTAAAAAGGTAGGGCAAAAAATTCTTTCATCTAAGAGAAATTTAGGTATGAGAATGAGAACCAAGGAATTATTCCGCTGAAGGAGGCACTTGAAAGGAGTTTAAACAATGTGCATTACAATGCATTAACCTGGGTAGGGTAGAAGGAGCATCCCAGGGAAAAGGATTATCATATCAAAGAAAAGGAGGCAGGGAAATAACAACCAAGGCTCCTTGCCTGATATAATTAAGTACATGATAGGATGTGGCAGAATGGAACAAACTGAGATTAAAATGCAATGGTTGTGACTGATGAGAGAGGGCTTGAATGCCTTGCTAAATAAAGCATTTAGATTTTCTTCTTTCAAACAAGGTAGCAGTTTGTTTTTTCAGATCTGCCTTTCAGAAGTTCAATCTGGCAACCATGTGGAAGATAAAATGGGTAGTAGAAAGACTGAAAGAGAGTTCAGTAAACCAGAAAAGCAAATCTTTCAGGAGCCTATTCAAGAGTGTCACCTTTGGGAGGCAACATGATATCATGGGATCTGCTTAGGGTTTGAAGACACCCAGCCACATCTCACACTTAACCAGCTTGTGACATTGGGCAAGCTTATTTTCTTTTCAGTTATGTTTTTTGACACAAGTTAGTTCATTGGAGACATTTGACAAATATTTTAGGTTGGTGCAAAAGTAATTGCAGTTTTAATGTTGAAATTTGCCCTTTGATATTGGCATGCATGCTTAAATAAATGTTACGTTATACATCATTTTCATGGGTATTTCTCACTGTGTTTTTTTTTTTTTTTTTTTTGCTAATGATTTATTACTTGCTATTCACTTTATATTTATTTTAGACTATAGAAATGATTTTAGACAAAAAGCAAATTCAAGCGTTTTCTTATTTGAGTTCAAAATGCATTGTAAAGCAGCGGAGACAACTGGCAACATCAACACTGTATTTGGTCCCAGGAGCTGCTAATGAACATACAGTGCAGTGATGGGTCAAGAAGTTTTGCAGAGGAGACGACAAGAGCTTTGATGATGAGGAGTGCAGTGGTTGGACATAGGAAGTTGACAATGACCATTTGAGAACAATTATCGACGCTGATCCTCTTACAACTACACAAAAAGTTGCTGAAGAACTCAGCTTTAACCATTCTATGGTTGTTCACCATTGGAAGCAAATGGGAAAGGTGAAAAAGCTTGATAAGTGGGTGCCTCATGAGCTGACCGAAACTCAAAAAAATAGTCATTTTGAAGTGTTGTCTTCTCTTGTATGCAGCAATGAATCATTTCTAGATTGGATTGTGACATGCAACGAAGAGTGGATTTTATACAACAACCAGTCAACCAGTGATGATCAGCTCAGTGATTGGACCAAGAAGAAGCTCCAAAGCATTTCACAAAGCCCAATTTGCACCGAAAAAGGTCATGGTCACTGTTTGGTGGTTTGCTGCTGGTCTGATCCACTACAGCTTTCTGAATCCCAGCAAAACCATGACATCTGAGAAGTCTGCTCAGCAAATCAATGAGATGCACTGAAAACTGCAATGCCTGCAGCCAGCACTGGTCAACAGAAAGGGCCCAATTCTTCTCCACGACAACGCCCCACGGCAAATCACACAACTAAGGCTTCAAAAGTTGAGCGAATTGGGCTACGAAGTTTTGCCTCATCTACCATATTCATCTGACTTCTCACCAATTGACTAGCATTTCTTCAAGCATCTCGACAACTTTTTGCAGGGAAATGTTTTCACAACCAGCAGGATGCAGAAAATGCTTTCCAAGAGTTCATGGAATTCCATCCGAAGCATGGATTTTTATGCTACAGGAATAAACAAACTTATTTCTCATTGGCAAAAATGTGTTGATTGATTGAAATGGTACCTATTTTGATTAATAAAGATGTGTTTGAGTCTCATTATGATAATTTGAAATTTAGTCTGAAACTGCAATTACTTTTGCACCAATCTAATACCATCTTCCATAAGGAATTTCCCCAAGGAAATGGCTGTTGCACAAAACCTTGAATAAATTAGTACATCGCTAACAAATTCAACTTTAAAAACTTGCTAATAACATGAAAATTCTCACATTTATTAAATATATTAAACAACTATAAAATGAATATTTAATGTTCACATTGCAATTAAAGTATTGAAGAAAATTTTTTTCCTTTCATGTATGTATGTATCTGTAAACTGTGCTTCAATAAGTATTAATATAAAACAGTTCAAATTAAATAAATTATTGGGTACATCTTAAGGATACACTTGAACCTATAAGAAATACATACACACAGCCATAATACTTTAATCTTTACTGAATATCAACGCTGTGTCTTAGTTTGGGCTGCTATAACAAAAATATCATAGACAAGGTGGCTTATAAACAACAGAAATTTGTGTTAACATCAGCAGTACATTGGAAAAATACAAAGAAGATTAGCATGGCCCCTGTACAACAGTGAAATAGAAATTCATGAAGTGTTCCATGTTTTTCTTCTGATTGAAAAGAAAAAAAGCAAAAGAAATTCACTTCTCACAATTCTGGAGGCTGGAAAGTCTATAGTCAGAGAACCTCCAGATTCAGAGTCTAGTGAGGTCTGGCTTCCTGGTTCATAGATGGCCATCTTTTCCCTGTGTACTAACATGGCTGAAGGGGCTAGGGAGTTTTCTCAGGCCTCTTTTATAAGGGCACTAAACCCTCAGTCACCTCACAGTCTCCACCTCCCAATCCATCACCTTGGGTGTTAGGGTTCCAACATATTAGTTGTAAGGGCACATAAACATTCAAATCATAGCACTACATAAGTAGTAAAACAGAATAATTATACCACAGTCTCTATCAACTATAGCTACAACCACATATGCTAGACAAATTTATACATCCAAGTGCAATAGAATTTAGAATGTGGTATTACAGATGACAGGAATATGGTATTCCACTATTTTTTTATTTCAGTTAAATTTAAACTAGATTTTAGTGTTATGCAATGAATTAAAGTAATTTCCCTACATGCAAACCTGAAAATGTGTACACCATACTAATTATCAAAATTTCAAGATGAAAGAATTCTTAGTTCTTTTATGATCTGTCACTTCAAATAAAAAATGTTCTTACATAATGTATGTCTGGGAAATAGTCTTGGTTTGCCCTTTTTATGGTTTTCTTTATTTTTTTATCTTGGAAATTAAATGAAAATAATGAGATCTATACCTTGTCCACATTATTATTTAATTTGTATATTTTGGTAGCCTGACAATGAACTATCTAATCATAACCTAATTTTGTTCAATGGTCTCAGTGTGTACTTAAATGTTGTTATCTTTAAAATTCCATCTTTAGCTTGTTAGTTATGTGACCTTGATAAATGACTTCATCACTTTGAGTCATGGTTTTCTCATCTGTAAAATGGAAATCAAATATATCTTAAGCCATAGGGATGGTGTATGAATTAAATTATTTAATAAATGCAAAGGTCTTGGAATAGTACTAGATGCTTATTAAATACTCAATGATGTTAGTTATTACTGTTAGCATTGTTATCAATGATCCCCAGTGCTATATCTCCATCATATATTAATTTAAAAGAAGAATGAAAACAAAAATGCAACAAATGTTTTTGGTAAAATTGCAAAAATACTTAGTTTACAAGGTATTTAAAAAATTTGTATTAGTTAACTTATCAATTACGTAACAAAACTAGCAAGGAAACTCACTTCTGTGATTGAAAATTCTAATCCCTAGCAGTGTGATGAAAATAACATATAGTATATTTCAAGCATTGAAATTGATCAAGCTTCTAGGATTTAATAATATTCATTTTCTTTAAAAGTCTATAGTAGCTATATTAGGGCTTTTCTTTTTTCCATGACAACAAAAGTTAAACTCTATAACAATGTGATTATTTTTATCCTTTTCCTGGTGTACTTATTGATAACACTTCTTTTTAGTTTAAAGCTGTCTTGTTTTGAACTATAAATTCTATGGTTACCTTTTTTAATTTATGTCTGTGGGGTGAATACACTCTCGAAGCCTATGTCCTCTACAACTACTGAAGATTAATTTTTCTACTTTCAAAAGAGACTGAAAGAAGTTATTTTTTAAAAAACCTAGCTGCATGACAATGAGGATAATGGCATAATAGCTGCCACTTACAGAAGGAGCCTCCGCTCCATGAGGAGCAGAGGCTAATTTTCCTGCCACATTGCAGTGGGGAAGAAATTTTTATTCTTATTTGCAATGATGATTTTATGATCACCATACATAGCAGGTCATGTTGGCAGCAGAAGTAAAATTATAATTCATATAACAAAATAGTTGATTTTATATTTTTAACATCAAATGAGCTGATTGTTCTCACTTAAGTATAATCAGTTAAAATTTAGAATTAAATTTTGGTTTATCTAACAAACACAATATACCTTATCTATTTACTGTTTTAAGATTCAGTTCCTTTGATGAGAAAGAAATATTAAGAGAATTTCAGGGTTTTGGATGTAGGAATACTTAATTCTCCCATCTGCACAATTAATTGTGATGTGTGAAAATGTATAAATTATTGTGATGATAATTTGTCCTTTATACAATGTTGTAAAACTGTATAAAAAGTAGAAGTTATTATAAATAAAATTTCTATGAAGCCACTGGGACATTAACTTAGTAATCAGAAGGGCTTATATGCTCTGTTAATTATCTTTTCCACTTTTTACACTCTGAATGCAACTAACAGACTGAAGGAGCAGATTGAGCACAGTCTCGTGGCTAATTGAGTAAATGTCTGAATCATTTAGTAGCTAATTATTTTTTTCTGATTTTTTTTTGGTCTAAAATTGCCTCAGAAAGTGCAGTTCTCAAAGATTTATGGAAATCAGTACTTTTTTTAACATGTAAAAGTAAAATGGAATTAAAAAAGAAATTTGTTAAAAGCTTCTTCTCCAACCATACTCGACATGTAGGTTTCTTTTAGAAAAACATAGTCTTGAAAGTATGCAAAATCAGAGAAAAATGTGTATGTCAAATTAGAAGATTGTCCTTTATTTTTAATTAATTAATTTCAGAATATTATAGGAGTACAAAAGTTTTGATTAAAAAATTGCTTTTGTACTGTTTGCGTCAAAGTTTTAAGTGTACTTAACCCACAGATAGTGCGCATTGTACCCATTAGATGTGAATTTACCCATCCCATTCTCCCTCTCCTACCACCTGCTTGATTTACTATGAATGTTATTTCCACATGTGCTCATAAGTGTTGATCAATTAGTTCCAATTTAGTGGAGAAGTACATGTGGTGTTTGTTTTTCCATTCTTGTGATACTTCACTTAGAAGAATGGTCTCTAGTTCCATCCAGGTTAATACAAGGTGTTAGTTCATCCTGTTTTTATGGCTGAGTACTACTCTATGGTATACATATACCACATTTTATTAATCCACTTGGGTTGATTCCACAACTATGCAATTCTGAATTGTGCTGCTATAAACATTCAAGTGTAGATGTCTTTTTTAGAGAATTTTTTTTCCCTGTCGTTAAATACCCAGTAGTGGAATTGCTGGATCAAATGGTAGTTCTACTTTTAGTTCTTTGAGGTATCTCCATATTCCTTTCCATAGAGGGTGTACTAGTTTGCAGTCCCACCAGCAGTGTATGAATGTTTCTATCTCTATGCATCCATGCCAACATTTGTTGTTTGGGATTTTTGGTAAAAGGTATTCTCACTAGAGTTAATTGATACCTCATTGTGGTTGTGATTTTCACTTCCTTGATGATTAGAGATGTGGAGTAGTTTTTCATATGTTTGTTGCCCGAGTAGTCTTTCTTCTTTTGAAAAGTTTCTGTTCATGTCTTTTGTCCACTTTTTAATGGAGTTGTTTGATTTTTTTCTTTGTGATCTTCTTGAACTCTTTATAGATTCTTGTTATCAGACCTTTATTGGATGTATAGCATGAAAATATTTTCTTCCCTTCTGTAGGTTGTCTGTTCACACTAATGATTATTTTTTTTGGCTGTGCAGAAGCTGTTTAATTTGATCAAATCTCATTTATTTATTTTAGTTATTGCAATGATTGCTTTTGTGGCCTTCTTAATAAATTCTTTGCCTAGTCCGATGTGTATAAGAGTTTTTCTAACATTTTTTTTCTAGAATTCTTACGGCATCATGCCAGAGGCTTAAGACTGTTATCCATCATGAATTGATTTTTGTGAGCAGTGAGAGGTGCAAATCCTGCTTCAGCATTCTACAAGTGGCTATTTAAGTTTCCGAGCACCATTTATCAAATAAGGATTCTTTTCCCCAGTGTATGTTTTTGTCTCCTTTGTCAAAGATCTGATGGCAGTATGATGATGGCTTTATATCTGGGTTCTTTCATTTGATAAATTGGTCTATGTCTCTGTTCTTGTGCTAGTACTGTGCATCAATGGTTACTGTAGCTTTGTAGTATAGCTTGAAGTCTGATAAATTGATGCTTCCCAAATTTGGTCTTTTTGCTTAAGACTGCTTTTGGTATATGGGCTCTTCTAGTTCTATATGAAGAATAGGATAATTTTTTCTAGATCTGAAAAAAATGTTTTTGGTAATTTAATAGGGATTGCATTGAATATGTAGATCACTTTGTGTAGTATAAACATTTTAACAATGTTGATTCTCTCAATTCATAAGCATGGCAAGTTTTTCCATCTATTTATGTTCTATGCTATTTCCTTCCTCAGTGTTTTATAGTTCTCCCTGTAGAGGTCTTTCACCTCCTTAGTTAAATATATTCCTAGGTATTTTATTTTCTTGTTGTTCTTGTGAAGATAAGCTCAATCAGGAATAAAAAAGGAGAAGTTACAACTGATAGGAAGAAATACAAAATATCAATATCTGAATACTATAAAAATCTCTATTCACATAAACTTGAAAATGTTGAGTAAGTGAACAGATTCTTAAAAACACAGCCTTCCTAGGCTCTATCAGGAAAAAATAGAATCACTGAACACACCAGTAGCAAGTACTGAAATTGAAGCAGGAATAAAAAAATCTTCCAACCAAAAAAAGTCTCATAGCAGTTGGTTTCATACCCAAATTTTACCAGATCTACAAAGAATAACTGGTACTTATCCTGCAGAATTTATCTCAGAGCATTGAGAAAGCAGGAATCTTCTTCAACACATTTTATGGAGCCAACATCACCTTGATACCAAAGCCAGAAAAAGACTCAACAAAAAAAGAAAACTACAGACCAATATCCTTTATGAATATGGTGCAAAAATTCTCAGTAAAATCCTAGCAAACCAAATTCATCTGTTCATCAAAAAAATAATCCATCAGGAAGAAGTAGGCTTCATCCCTGAGATTTAGGGGTGGTTCAACAGATGCAAATCTATAAATGTAATTTACGACATAAATAGAAGTAAAAACAAAGACCACATGATCCTCTCAATAGATGCAGGAAAAGCATTTAACAAAATCCAGCTCCCTTTTATGATAAGAACACTTAACAAAATAGGCATAGACAGGACTTCCTCAAAATGATAAAACCCATATACTATTAACCCACAGCCAACATCATACTGAACAGGGAAAAATTAAAGCATTCCTGCTTAGAAGTGGAACAAGACAAGGGTACCCACTACCACTATCTATTCAACATAGTGCTTGTAACTCCTAGACAGAGCAAATAGGCAAGAGAAGGAAATTAAGGGTACCCAAATGGGGAGGAAAAAAGAGGTCAAACTATCTCTGTTGACGATATGATCTTACATCTAGAAAACCCCATAGATTCTCCCAAGGGAGCACTGAAATTGATAAGTAAATTCAATAAAGTCTCAGGTTGCAAAATCATTGCACACAAGTCAGTAGCATTCATGTACGCGAACAACAGTCAAGCTGAGAACCAAATCAAAGATTGTCCTTTAAACTGTTTTAGTCTCATGAAAGGTCCTGCAGCTTTTCCATAGAAATGAATTTGAGAAAGATTTTGTAAATCAGATTAACGAACTTTGATCTTATTCTATTTTCTTGTAAGTTTGCACTCGCAGTTTTATTTTTGACTTCTACAAAAGTTAATTGAAATTTTATCATATGCTATTGGTATACAACATGGCAAAACTCAAACTATAAACTAGGTCATTATTCTCAAGGTCCTTATAGATTGAATAACCACTGCATAAACAATAACGTACCCTTCATAAAGTTCCAGATGAACACATATCAAAGCCAAATTGAAAGATTATTGATCATAAAATTTATTTTTTTTCAAAATTACATGACCTTTGAAATGAATGATGCCAAATATTTGTTACTCTAAGCAATAGCATGCAGGTTTTAATCCACCTCGTCAGAGAAAGCAACATATAAAAGTGGTGAATAAGTAACATTTAGATAAAACAATGGACGCTGCTAAACAGCATTAAAAAATGCAATTCAAATATTAAAAGTCTATAACCAAATTAAAATGAAATGTGATATGTGCAAGTATATAAATATACATTACTCCCTCTATAAACTGTTTCAAATATTCCCTAACGTTTTTCACAGACGAGCAGTGCTATGAAATATTTGAAAGTTTGTTACACACAGAACACTTTAGAGTCACTGTTTTGTTTATAGCATAAATCAAGTGGAAATTTATATCATTCTCTAGGGCTTAAATCCTATAACTTTCATATTTAGTAAACCATACACAAACAGGAAATCATAAAAAAATTTTCTAAACACTTTACTGAACCCTTGGTCTTAGTCCTACTAAGCTGGGAGTAGAATATGGTAAAATAAATGTATTTGTTATAATTTTATTATAACAAATTATAATAAAATATTAAATTTAGTATAAAATATTAATAAGAACTACCTGGAGGATTATTACGTGCCAGACTTTTATGTATTTCTTTCCATTTAACCTTTCAAAATAGCTGTAAGAAGATTTTAGTGTATCAAAAATAAATACATAAATAATGTACACATATAATCATAATATATTTCATCCACATTCCATACCTATTCAGAGAAAGAAAATATGTTTTTTGAATCATCATGAAAACATCTTCTGAGCTAGAATTTGAAGGACATTTGGGTTTTTCATAAGCCAATAAAAAGGATCAGAGGCAGAGGGAAATTTCATAAAGTTTGTGAGTCTGATATAAACAAAGCAGAAAATCAAAAAAGTATTCTGATGGCTTGAGGTGTTTGGATAGAACTATTGCTCTCAGGAATTTCCCAATTTAGATGGTAAGAATATATTTCATTCATATTTCAAATGTGTAAAAAGTTATATTTAGTAGATTAGGATCAAATATTTAGTAAAATCATTATATTCTTAGAGAATCCAAATAATATATGTCACATATGTTTTAATGGATCTTTAGTATTTATAGCTGGGAATTTTAATAACATAACTGGGCTTAAGGTGATTTTTGTCTCATGAAATTCTCATATAAACATTCTTTTTCTATTGTTCATGTGAATCAATTTCACATCCTCTGGCACCTTTACTATACATCCTTTTACTTGCTTGTGCATAATCATATTTTTAATAAATAGTCTCATGAGATGTTGAAAGAGAAATTGATTATTTTGGACAGAGAAAATTCACAAACAGGTTTTAAAGATAAAAAAATTGATTAAATTTGCATAAAAACACCATTACTGCTATATACAGATATAAATTTTTAAGAGCTTATATTAATGATTGTAATACTTGAAGTTTATGAAACAGTACTTGCTAGTATCAGAATATCACATGTTCCCTACAAATGTATGCAATTATTTACCCAGAATAATTAAAAAGCAAAAGCTAAACAAAACAAAAACGGTTCTTTAGTAAGAATTTTATGATTTAAACATATTAACATGTTTTTGTTTCTTAAATGTGTAGAAAAGAAACTAATACTTTTTCCTTATAAGTCTCTCTATTGTCTTTTCCTTTTCAGGTGACACAAACATCTACTATTCATGATGTTAAACAGAAATTTCACAAAGCATGTAAGTTTTATGTATCATTTAGAATTTATATTATGGTGTTTTTCTTCAAGTTAATTCAAATTTATCTGTACATGTAAGTGCAATATAATGGTTGAAAGAGTGTATGGAAACCATATTTTTATATGGAACTCAGAGGTAATATTATGCTTAATACTTCTGAACCATAAAGATTATCCCATCTAACTCTGTAGTTGATCCTTTAATTTCCAATTTTTTTTTTTTTCCACAAAGTTGTTTCTAGTTCATGCTTGAACTTTCTTTTATGTTAACTGGAAACTTCTTATATATCGAAAGCTTTAATTGATAAAAATACTTCTATTTGGGAAGAGTAAACACATTTTTACTTCATGTATTTATACTGGTAAAATTTTATTCACATTGAAATTCTTTATATAATATAACGCATTTAAATTATAGTGTTTAATTTTATTGGTAGCAAAATTTACCTTATAAACAAATTTCCTACTGTAATTTTCTTAGACATATTTATATTTGGCATATTTCAAATAAATGTTTATTTTTACACTTTTCAAATAAAATTTACCTCAAGTGTTAAACATATTAACAATGATTATAATTACTGGGCAGCATTTTTTACAGACTTTATAGTTTAGAGCAGTTTTTACTTTGCAAAATTTATGGAACAGAAAGTACAGAGATTTTTGCATATACCATGTGCTCCTACACATGCACAGCCTGCCCCATTATAAACATTCCCCCAACAGAGTCGTAAATTTGTTACAATTAATGGATCTATACACACTGGCACATCATAATAATGTAAATTCTAAAATTTACATAAAGAGTCACTGTTGGTGTTGTATATTTTACAGGTATTGCTAGAAAGCACTTTTAATACTTTTTCATTTGGTTGAACAATATTTATTTTGTGAAAATAATCTTTAAAATCACAATTTAATGCGTTAAACTATTTAGTAGTACCTGAGAATAAAATAGGTAGAGCTATTGCTGTATTTTCTTTCAGAAAAAATATAGACTATTTACTAAATACTTTCTGAACACACAGCGTTATGGTAGGGATAATGACTAATTCAGTGAAGGTAGAAAATGTGCCATCAGCCATCAAAAAATAGTATCAAAATATACATCTAAAAGTATAGGAATAAATTTCAAATGTATTTGGAATGTACCTAAAATTTATGAACATTTTGGGGAAAATCTATTTAGAATTTATAATAAAACAAAGTATATGCAGGATGTAATGAAATAATTTGAAATATGCTTACTCAGTTTAAAATTCTTGAAGAAGTTGAGTTCTGATATTTTACCATAAGTACCCCTCAGTTATTCTGATTTGATCATTACGCATTCACTCCTGTATCAAAACATCACATGCGCCCCATAAAAACATACAATTCTGTGCTCATAATTAAAAATTTAAAAAAATCATACAATCACATAGGATTTGAATATGCTGAAAAGAACTAGAAAGGCATTATAGTATGGCAAAAATAACAAAACAAAAAAGGTATACATATCTCTCAGAGATTTATTTTCTAACTTTTGGCATGACAATTCTTTGTATTTTTATGCCAATATTTTTGAAATCATTGAGTTTCTTTTTACATTTAAATTTGTATAATATCTAATCACATAATCTATGTGAGCCATGTTACCCTGATTATTTCCATAAGTATTTCCAGCGTATTTCTATTTTAAATATATTTTTTCTGAGTTATTTCTATCTTAGCATCAACATGGATCTTATTAAACTAGTAATTGAATTGCCATCTTCAAAAATACTTAGACAAATTCTAATAAAGTGGCTTCAGATTGTTTAGATTGTAGTAATAAGTAAGAAGGCCTTTGAAAGTGACTTTTTTACTATTAGGTAGAAGAATTCCACAAAATGATTATATTTATAATAATGACATAATAAATATATTATTTCTATTGTTGGAAAATATGTACATGAATCAAAGGCTAATCTATGTGTAAAACAATGTGTAGTCACCTTGCTAAAAATGTATAATTACTTTTACGATAATTTGTGTCAACTAATAGATACATAACAATAACATGGAATCTTAAAATTTTAAAGCTAGAATTTGTTTATTTCTTTCTTATATGATTCAGAGCCTGTTAGGAAAGTGAAGTTAATGTGCTTATAGAAAATGCTAGAAATGACCCTCTGCAAAACTAGAAAATAGGATAATTGACCGTTTAAAAATAGTATGGTTGGTTCTAATAGCTATGTCAAGACTTAAGGATTTATTGACAAGTATTATTTTATTCACTTTAGTAATCACAGTTCTAAACTTCAACAGCTGTACATAATTTGTTACCTCATCCACTTTCTCAAAATTACCTTTACTTTCAAAAGTCAGTTCGGTTGTACATTATATTTAATGTGTTTGCCAAATTGTGAAAGACATTTAAAAATATTGCTAACCTTGAACATCTGTGACCATTTGGACAAAGGTGAAAAAAACAAAACAAAAGTGGTGTGTTGATTTCCTTAAGATCTTCTCTTTTTAGTGTATTTTAGAACTAGATAACATTGAATACTTTTTCAAATACATAAATATATATAAAAATCATATACATATGAAGCACAATTGTCAAGTTTTTACAAACTTAATTCCTATTTTTGACACCACATTAATTTTTTATGCCATTTCTGTGGCTGTTTATTTTCAGGTTCTGGAGTTATAATGGAATTTAATCTCAGGAAAAAAAAAAGAAGAAAAAAGCCTCTTATCAGAAAACTGTATTTCCTAAAGACTGAATTCTCCTCACATGTCTTTTATCTCTATTCTTTGTTTTCTTAGGTGCTCTGACTCCTGATGCTGATAAATTTTCTTTCTATTCTTTCTCAGACTTGTGTCTGCTTTACATTTTTCTTAGTTCTATTTTAGTGCTTTCTTTACTGTGATTTTGCTTTTCTTGTGCAATAACTATCTTAATGTTCTTCCAAGGTTCATAATTTTTTAGTTCTGTTTTGTTATAAGAGTCATCTTTTAGATTATCCTATTGAAACCTGAGCAAATCATAGAAAAATATAGAAAGGGGAGTAAACCACAATTAATGTGTTAGGTGCTAAGGCAGGAGAGAGAGAGAGATAGTTTTCATGAAAAAGAGATACCAGTAAAATTATAAGTTATATATGTGCACACACACAAACATAATTTTACCTATTTCTTATGCTTTCCTCATTTAATGCATCAAAAATGCATAAAACACATTTAGTTGCAAATCTTCCATTGGTTTTTATCTTCATCTGTTTATACCTTACCTCTTGTAACTATTGTGTGGAGTTTTTGTTTTTTTTTTCTGCATAGTCAAGCTCCCAGAGAGCTTCAGAAATCTTTATACTCATGTTTCTTTATATCGTGCTCTATTCACTTTTATTTCACGAAGTTTACATAGAATAATTAAACATTATTGTGAAAACATAAAGAATTATGAGTCCAGGTTACACTATGACTAAAACTGTGTGAATATTTTCTAAAGTGTCAATTTCAATTTGTTGCTATAATTTAATATATAGCTTCAGAAAACATTTATACAAATGCAAATTCATGAAGAAAAAGCTCAAATTAATTATTTTTCCTATAGAGTAAATTCCAAAGAAAATTTGAAAAGCATCAACATTTCTTTAAAACTGAACAACTTATAAAATTAAGGAAAATAATAAAAACATACCTCTAATACTTTTTTTCTCTTTTGAAGATTTTACTGTATAAAACTCTTCTTCCTGGAATTTCTTTCAAAATGTAGTTAGTTAGTATGAATAAATAAACTGAATAGTTAAAAAACAAAGACATAATTTATTTTTCAGATAGTTTGTTGTTAGTGTATAGAAACTTTACAGATTTTTGTGTGTTGATTTTATTTCCTGCAACTTTACTATACATTTTATTAGTTCTAATAATATTATTGGTGGATTCTTAGGGTTTTTTTTGTATATATAAGATCATGTCATCAACAATGACAATTTCACTTCTTTTCCTATTTAGATGACTTTTATTTCTTTGCCTAATTGCTGTAGCAAGTTTTGCAGTACTATGTTGAATAGAAGTGGTGAGAATGGGCACCCTTTGTCATATATTGCCTTACTGTGTTGAGGTATATCCCTTGTTTACCTAACTTGTTGAGAGTTTTTATAATGAAACAATGTAGAGTTTTGCCAAATGCTTTTTTATTTAACTATAATTCAATTTGTTAACTTTGTACTTTGTTGTATTTGTTTTCTATCAGTGCTATACTACTTAGCTTCTTAAAACAATAAGTATATTATCTCAGGATTTTGTAAGTCATGAGTCTGGATGGGCCTGGCTGGTTCCTCTGCTCTGGGTTACGAAAGGTGGAAATAAGATCTTGGCTTTTACCTAGAGGCTCTGGGGAAGAATCTCCTTCCAGTCTCTCAAGAAGGTTGGAAAAACTTTGTAACTTACCAGGAACTACTCTTGACTACTAAAGATGTCCTGCATTTCTCTTCATATCACCCTCTCCATCTCCAAATCAGCAGCTGCACATCCAGTCTTTCTCATGCTTTATTATTATTTTTTTATTTTTATTTTTTTTCATTTCAGCATATTACGGGGGTACAAATGTTTAGGTTACATATATTGCTTTTGCCTCACCTGAGTCAGAGCTTCAAGCATGTCCATCCCCCAGATGGTGTTTCTCAAGCTGTGAATCTAACTTCTTCTTTTGTCGCATCTCTCTGACTCCAGCTGATCAGAAAGACTCAAGAGATTAAACTGGGCCTGCACAGATAGTCCAGGATAATCTATGTTTTCAACAATCTTCAAAATCTCTTTTGCCATGTAATGTAACATATTTATAGGTCTGAAGATTAGAAAGTGGAGATTTTGGGGAGCCATCATTCAGTCTACTACATGTGGTGAGATGTTTTTATGTCCATTTAATAATCAAACATTCAGTTAACTACACTGTCATATTTCTGCATTTCTACATCAAATTTTGAATGGGAACACAGAATTATGACCCACTCTTTAACTTTAGAATCATGTAAAATAAACTGTGCATTTAATTTAAAGTATAAAATGAATAGTAACTGGCATTTTGTCATTGCTAAAATGAAGTCAAATCTTACAATTTTAAAATAAGGGAGTAACTATATACATTGTTTTTCAAGCAGCTTTAATTTTATGGAGAAGGTTTATTTTAAATATAGGTGCTTTATTGGTCAGGAAGATTTATTCAGCCAAAATGCACATGAGAAATTAACATCTTTGTAAAATATTGGTGATATATGTAACAATGAAATTTTCTGCTTTTTACTGTTTTATTTGGTAGAAAAGTCATTGAAATTCTCTGAGCTCAACATCTTCATCTCAGAAGGGCAGCACTGTTATCAAAGCTGCAGGGCTCCTATAAATTTAGATACTATCTATTTATTTATATTCATCTACTTACCCATCTATCTACTTATCTCTCTCTAGGTGTAGTGTTGGCATCCTATAATTAGTTTTTGATGATGACTTAGGGCTCAGTTCAATATTAGCTTCTCATCCTAACTTCCCCCATAGAAATTGTTGGTCTGTCTGAATGTCTATATAGTCTAGTCATCGGTGCACAAATATGGTATTTGAATTATTTGTGTCTTTATTATTGGTAGACTTTGAAGTACTTGAAGTAATGAACTGTGTATTTTATTAATACTTTATTATTTTTGACACCAGAAAAACAGCTTACAATAACCATTGAATCAATATTGGTTTAAATATTTGTCTTTGATCTAGATCAAAAATAGTTTTAACTTAAGGATTGCAAAATAGTAATAAGGTAAACAAGATTAGTCCAATTTTCTTTTTCAAGCTAGGTCAGGCCTTAACCCAGCTGCTTTACAAAATTCTTGTTTTGCAATAGGGTTTTAATGTCACTACTTTGAGCAGATTAATTAATAAAGTTTGATGCATTTAATGCAGTGGTATTAGGCATAATTTTTTACATTTAATAAGGCTCTGCATTATAGATTTATAAAGAGTAATCACAAATGCCCTCCATAAAATTAAATGTAGCATTTATTATGTGGTTAGATGGCTATTCTTTTCATTAATAATGAAAAATGTCTGTCATACACAAAGTTTAAATTCCATTTTAAGGTTATCCACCCTAATACACCTCTCAGTTGGTAGTACTTCCATAAATAGGTAAAAATTTTAACAGTTAAAAGTGATTTTAAAAATCACCAATTTCCAGGATACTCCCCAAATAACCTGACTATACCTACTTCATAAGTTAGGTAAGGTTCTCCAAAGAAACAGAGCCGATGTAATGCTGGTGGGGTGGAAAGAGCGGGGGGAAAAAGATGGATTTAAGGAATTGGCTGATAGGATTGTGGAGGCCTAGTGAGTCCACATGATAGAATACACTGGTAGGCTGGACACTTAGAGAAGAACCGCAGTTTGAGTTTAAAGGTGGTCTGCTGGCAAAATTCCTTCCTCTTTGGGAAAGACTAGTCTTTATCAATTAAGACTTTCAACTGATTGGAAGTAGCTGACCCATCCTAAGAGGAGCAATCTGCTTTACTCAAAATATACCTACTTCAATGTTATCTCACCCCAAAAAACACTTTCACAGGACATTCAGAATCATATTTGACCACATATTTTGAAATTGTGACCTAGCTAAGTAAACATGTCAAATTAACCTTCATTCCTAGCTATGTCATCTGAATTCCTATTAAAGGAAATAAGGTTGTTTTAGTCTATCTACCTCACTCAGGATTGAGATCCACAGGAAGTTTGCCTGAAAGCATTACAAAGGAGATTGTAAGCTAAAGCAAATGTGATAACACTGCTATTCTTTTTGTTGAGAAAATCAAGCCCTGGCAAAATTTTTATGGAATAAAGTGAAACTCAAAGGGCATATTCTAATTCGGTTTACCCCTTCATTAATGTATAGTTTTGTAGGACGTCGCTAACATTTTTAACTAAATGAAAAACCTGCTTCTGTGCAATAGAAAGATGTTGATTCTTTTCTTATATTAAAATGAAAACAAGCACATTCAATATTCTTTAAACATGAATTATTAAATAATGTTAAATATTTCATAATTTCTTATAAGCAGTACCTTAATTATTTGAGAAATTATATTTGAAAGAAAAGAACACCATTATTTTGAGAATTGAATTAGAATGTACTAAGTTTTGAGAAGTCTTTTTGTTTTCAATCACATTAATATTTTTCACGTGTTATTTCGATTAGTCTTCTCCATATATATTCACTAAGGCTATTTATTTTTGTAATAGTATTTACATAGGAGAAATGGGTCTCAATCATGTATATCTCTTCAATGTTCCCAATGTGATATACCCCTTAGGATTTATTCCATAGTTCTCAGTTAACTCATTTATATGAAATTACTTAGTATACAACAGCACGCTAAATAATACTAATATTTTCAACTATGCTTTGGGTTATAATTTGTTTATATTATACAGCATTTACAATTGTGTAAAAGGTTAGAATATGGGCTCATCTTCAGGGATTTAACAATATTTTCTAGGATTTTAGATTTTCACTCAAGGTAATCAAACTGTCGTATTTCAAAGCAAGATCAAAGCAATATGATCCCTCAGGTGGTGACCCTTGAATGATTTACACAAATTATTTTTACATTTTATAAAATTATGAAACATTTGTGAAAATTCTAATTCTTTATTAAAATAGTTTCCCAAAAAGCTTCTCGTAAGGAAATGACATTTTAAACAAAATGAGGTATTTGTAATTTTGTCTCCTCTTGAGTCTGTCCTCCCTGTCGGAGTTTCCAGAAAATTCAGTCCTGGAGGATCCAATAAGCTTCCAAGACTAAGGTAACTGGAACAGAGAGGGAAAAATCTTTCATGTTCTACTCGTGCACTGGCCATTGGATATTGTCCTTGCCTTTGCAGCGTCAGCTTCCTAGAATGTAGATCTCAGAGGGAACCATTGAAAATTGTACATAAGGAAAGTCACATTTCTGAGCTAGGATTTGTTAAAAAATCTCAAATACTGCTCAAGGAAGAACAGAGTGGGAGCAGGAAAGAGTGGAAGCAGGGAGATCAGGAAGGAATCTACTAGAACAGACTCGAGGGGACCGCAGTGGGGGATGGACTACCATGATGGCAGTAGAGGAGAGAGAAGTGACCAGATTCCAGGTCGACGAGGATGATAATGCTGACAAAAATTCCTGCTGTATCAGATGTGGAGTGTGAGCAAATATAAAAAGTAAACGATCATTCTGCATTTACTTCCCTGAATATCTGGAAGAATGAGGTGAAGTCATGGGGAATCAGATTGCAGGGGAGATATCAGGCATTAAATTTTAGACATGTTGATTTTGTGACGTCTCAGAGTAAAGGTGTCATATGGGCAGCTGGACACATTACCATGGCTGCAGAAGTGCCTGTGAATGCTAGGCAGGGCTGTGTGGCCTTTGTGGATGTGACCCTGTACTTTTCCTGAGAGAAATGGAAGCTCCTTGATGTGGCTCAGAGATTCTTGCACCATGTTGGAATGCTAGAGAACTTTGCACTTGTAGCTTTGCTGCATTGTTGGCATAGAGTAGAAAAGGAGGAGGTGACTTTCTGAACAAGGGTTTTCTGTCAAAGTATCACAAGTCAGGATTGTAACAGCAAATTTATTTGCCGATAAGGCCTGCTCTTGTGAGGTATGTTTCCTGGTATTGAAAAAATATTTTTGACCTGACTGAGCATCAAGGAACACACCATGAGCAAAAATTGTACAGATGTGGGCACGTACAGGCTTCACATTTTATTATGACTATTACTGGTTTTCTTAGTTGTCATAATACAGAGTTGTAAAGATGTGAAATGATCTTTCTCCAACTCTATAACCCTTGTTATTTTTATACTGTTATTTTCTTGAGGTAAATGTTTCAGGAATGTACATTTCATGTCTTAGCAGAAATGCTTGAATATATGCAAGTGATTGAAAGTTTTTGTTGTTTAGTTTTAAAACTAAAAGTTAATATTTAATGAGTTCTTAGTAGTTTTTAGTCATTTACATAGATTATCTCATTTAAGTCTCACAATCTCCCTAAAATATTCCTAAAATATTTGTATAGCATTGTATTTCTATTCCTGAAAAAAAAAAAAGGAGACACAGATAAATCATCCTTTATTTGGTAAATTGCAATAACTTTCCATGTACTGAAGCTTCACAGATTAGGTAATACAGATGGTGATATAATTATTTGAAAGGTATATGCCTTATTTTTGTTTCTTTGAATTTTCTTTGAAATATTTAAGTTTCAAAGGAATTAATGTGCATAATAGATAAGAGATAAGATGAAACAAAAATTTAAAAATCCCAGATAAATCTTAGAATAATTAATTGATGAATAAAAGTGGCAACATATATTATCTTTCACTTACTAGTGCTTTCCTTTTACTCCTCCTTGCTCTGCCACTAATTGATTTAAAACAATCATAAAATAACGTGGTATATTACAAAGGTTAGTAAATTGAAAATACAGAGCCTCGGATACTAGACCAGGCTTGGCTATTTAACCATTGATTTAATTTAGGCAGATAATTTCATCACACTTGGTCTTTTCTTTCTCATTGTTAAAATACATGATTAACAGTAGATATGTTTCAAACACTTTAATCATTAACATTCTGTGTTAAAAAAGCATCTTTGTTTATAATTCTTATGCCAATCATTTCTCTTAATTTAATCTACATAATCAGTGATTAAAAATATATAATATGACTGAAAAAACATGATGAAAAGTTTCCAGGTATTATCTTTTACATAATAAGAATGATACTTGTTTTGAAAAGTGATATACATCTTTAGAAGTTCATCTTCCCACCAAGTACAGGAATCTATGTTATACTATCCTTTAAATATGCACAATACACATATTTATTAGAGATAATCAACCGTTAACTACTTTTAGTTTTAATGGAATTCTTACTTTACACAAAAATCTTTTTCCCAATTAATGCTATGGCTATTCTTTTGAATAGTACTCTATTTATTCCACTTAATAATTTTTTGGTTTTTAAAAATAAGTTTCATATTCTCCTAATTCTGTTTTTCATTAGATAAAATATGCACAATATTTTAGAATCATTGCATGAAAAGCTACATTTTTATACAAATTTTCATGTGTGACATCTTCTATGCATGGCCTCTTCCCCATTATCTTTTTTTTTTTTTTTTTTTTTTTGAGACAGAGTCTCACTTTGTTGCCCAGGCTAGAGTGAGTGCCGTGGCGTCAGCCTAGCTCACAGCAACCTCAAACTCCTGGGCTCAAGCGATCCTCCTGCCTCAGCCTCCTGAGTAGCTGGGACTACAGGCATGCGCCACTATGCCCGGCTAATTTTTCTGTATATATATTTTTAGTTGTCCATATAATTTTTTTCTATTTTTAGTAGAGACACGGTCTCGCTCTTGCTCAGGCTGGTCTCGAACTCCTGACCTTGAGCGATCCACCCGCCTCGGCCTCCCAGAGTGCTAGGATTACAGGCGTGAGCCACTGCACCCGGCCTTCTTCCCCATTATCTTAAAGAGTTGAGTCTAGAAATATATGCAAAACTCAGATCTGGTCTCATTAAATTTAAGTACAAGAAGACTATTACCATTTCTTTTCTGGAAAATCAATTTCTTTATTTTACCTTGTGCTTATAATTCCTTTAATTAATTCACATTACACTCTTGGTTTATTTGCTTATTTTATGAGAGTATCCTGAAATGGGATGTCAATTTAAATGCACCTGACAACTATCAGGCTCATAACTGATTTTCAGTTGAACTTGCAATTATTTTGAGTCATTTTAGGAAGTTATTTAGATAAAATCATGTTCATTTCATGAGCTGAAGAAAATTTAAAAGAATATATTTATCTTCTATAGGATTTTAATGGTCTCATAACTATGTTTATTTTAGCATTTATATTATTCATGGCATTATTATTGGTAAGACAAAGAAAACCCACTGAAGTTGAGATATGCACTGTTTTTACTCAAGTATTTTACCTGTTGTCCAGAAAGTTTTGTAAATAAACTTCTAGACTATTCAGACATGTTAAGAATCCTTGTGTGATATCTGTCCTTTATGTTTCATAAACTTTTTTTCTGCCCTTTTTTCCATTCTAATCCACCTTACCTCAACAAGCAGCCATACATGCCAGTATTCACCCATCTGGTTCATAGACAGTTTGATTTGCTTAGAATGATAGTTTTTCTTTGGTATTTCCACCATAAAAGCAATCATGAAGTGCTATTTAACATGATGTCTTACATGAATATTATTAAAATGGACAGAACTTGAGAGCTTATGTATACCCATCATAAGTATTCAGTTACTTTGTGTTAAATATAAAGGGATTCTTGTAAGGTTTGTATTTCATCCAATACCCACAGTTTGTTCACAAACTCAATTAGAACTGTAGAATTATTATTGCATTTATTTGTATCATATCTTCTTTGACAGCAGGTTTTCACTGTGAATAAGAAAGTAGCTGTTTTAAAATACTTTTCAGCAAATAATGTTAGTATACATTTCAGAACAACAAATAGCTTTATAAATAGTTGCAATTATGCTACTAAATACAAAACCAAAAGAAAAAAGATTGTCTTTATCTCCATATTTCCTAAAAAAATTCTTTTTAAAGTCAAAGTTAAACGTTTATGCCTTATTGACTTGCCATGCTATTCCTCAATTTTGTTTAGAAATAATCCTAAATAGCTTTTAATTTTTGCATTATGAGTTATGTGTCTGTGAAAATGCCCACATATAAGTTGTCTTTTTTGGAATACATTCAAGATGGATTGATTCTAAAAGTCTAGTTGTATTATAATATCATCACATTTGATGACATTTTACAATATAATATTTTGAAAACAAAGAAGATAATTATGAAACATTGCTTTTAAGATGCCCTTTTAAATTTGTTATATGTCAGATATAAGTTTAAAATTGGTTCTCAGAAATATGAAGTATGTTTTCAATAGATAAGGTAAAATAATGGTATAGAATTTAAGAGAAAAGAATTATATTCTGGTGATTTTGAATCAGCTCCTCATGATGGCAGCATATAATAAAAGCAGTTTGGTTTTCCTATACAGATAGAATTATTTAGTATTCTATTTATTCTTAATGGTAGTATAAAGAGAACAAATTAAAGAGATATTTCTGCCATGATCAATACATTCATAATATTAGAAGTCAATAATACATATCACTCAGATAGAGCGCTTTACTCCTTATAGGGAAAATAACCCACTCTCAGGTGCTAATATTAGATAATTTTAAAATGAGATCACAGGTCTCCAGTTTTATATGAATATGTTCAATCGTTTTATTAAAGAATAACTGTGCACAGAGGAAAGTGCACAAGTCATAGGTCACACAGTTTTATAAATGTCCATAACCTGAAATCACTTATTTAAATAGTCCAAGATCAAAAAGCAAAATATTACCACCCTTCAAGTTCCCATTACGCTTTTTTTCAGGAGCTGTCTAGCACTGTTGGTCAGTTCCCTGCAAAAAGTAATCATTATTTCCATTTCTGAACACTGGATAACAATTTTATTCATTTCCCAATGTCTAATCTGTCTTTTAATGGTAACCATTAGCTTTATAAAATATATATATACGCTTTCTCTGACAATTAAATATTTTTTATTGAATAGATCCAAAGTGGTACCCTTCTCGAGTTGGTCTGCAGCTAGAATGTGGTAAGAACCAATTTTATTTTCACCTACTTATTTAATTTAGAATCCTATTTCTATCATCAATAGTTGACATTTATTTACCAGTTGGTAAATATATAGATACTAGTAAATATTATTTCATTTGATTGTGCCAAAAAAACTAGTGTTCTAAATTTATAGGTAAAGAATTTTAGTCTCAAAAGATTTTTTTCACGTATTCACTGTCTATGAGTTTTGGAAGCAGGATCAAAACATACATCTTTCTGTCTATAAAGCTTTACTGCTTAAAGCCCTCATTCTACTGTGCCTTAATGTGTTGTTCTCAGGAATACTGCTTAGCTCTTTCAATTTTTTAGTCTTTTTATTTTTTCTGTTATAAAGCAGAATAAGTGAGGTAAGGAGGAACAAAACCTAATTAATTTGAAGAAATATTATATACACTAGTAAGCCTCAAGTTTCTCAAAATTTCAAACACTGATTTCTTAGGAGATTTACCAATAGACACACTTACAAATGGGGTAGTATTAAGAATCATTGTGATTGATACTATATCAACTTGATCTTAAATTGGAGATTTTTAATTTTAATGAAAGCCGTGGGTAGCATGAACATTTTTTGCAAGATATTGGAGGGATGCTTACTCAAACTCTTTAATAGCAAATCTACAAAAGACATCCAAATTTTTTTCAGGCAATGATGAATTGAAATTTTTTCTAGTTCTTTTGCAGATATTCAGGTTGTCCTTTCTCAGATAATATAAGCACTCAAAGACAACTCTGAGTCACTCAAATGTGGGTGTGTTCTCATTGCTATCTTAAACATTCAGTCCTCCTCTGAGACCTGCATGTGAAAACAGGATTTGATGACATTCTTAAAAGTTACATTTTCTTTCTTTCTTTTTACCATTTTAATTTAATCATGATCTTTATTTTGGTTTTTGGCTTTTCTAAATTTCAGAATATTATGTGGGTACATGTTTTGGTTACAGAATTGCTCTTGTATTGCTTGAGTCAAAGTTATAAGTGTGCCCATTACCAAGATAGTGTCCATTGTACCCAATAGATATGATTTCACCATCCTGTCTCCCACCTCCCACCTGTGTGAATTCTGTTGATTTTTACTTCCATCTGTGCACAAGAGTGTGATTGGTTAGTTCCAAAGTAATAGTGAGTACATGTGGTATTTTTTTTTTCCCATTCTTCCGATACTTCACTTAGAAGGATGGGCTCCAGTTCCATCCAGATTTTTGCAAAAAGTATTAATAATTTTTTTTATGATTGAGTAGGACTCCATGGTGTACATATACCACATTTTATTAATCTAATAAATTGATGGACACTTGGGTTGATTCCAATCTTTGCAATTGTGAATCGTACTGTAGGAAACATTCGAGTGAAAGTGTCTTTTTGATAAAATGACTTCTTTTTCCTTTGGGCAAATGCCTAGCAGTGGGATTGCTAGATACAATTGTAGTTCTACTTTTAGTTCTTTGAGACATCTCCATACTATTTTCCATAGAGGTTGGACTAGTTTGTAGTCCCACCAAGAGTATTTAAGTGTTCAGCTGGGCGCGATGACTCACATCTGTAATCCTAGCACTCTGGGAGGCCAAGGCAGGAGGATAGCTTAAGATCAGGAGTTCAAGACCAGCCTGAGCAAGAGCAAGACCCTGTCTCTACAAAAAAAAAAAAAAAAAAAAAACAGAAAAAATTGGCTGGGCGTGGTAACATGCACCTGTAGTCCCAGCTACTCAAGAGGCTGAAGCAGGGGGATTGCTTGAGCTCAGGGGTTTGAGGTTGTTGTAAGCTGGGTTGATGATGCCATGGCACTCTAGCCCAGGTGACAGAATTGAGACTGTCTCAAAAAAAAAAAAAAAAAAGAAAAGAAAAAGAAAAGAAAAAAAGACTATATAAGTGTTCCATTTTCTCTGCATCCATGCCAGCATCTATTGTTTTGGGACTTTTTGATAAAAGCCATTCTCACTGGGGTTAGGTTATATCTCATTGTGGTTTTGATTTGCATTTCTCTGATGATTAGAAACACTGAGCATTTTACTTATATGTTTGTTGACCAATAGTCTATCTTCTTTTGAAAAGTTTCTGTTAATGTCTTTTGCCCACTTTTTCATGGGGCTCTTTGATTTTTTTCTTGCTGATTTGCTTGAGTTCTTTGTAGATTCTATTTATTACCCCTTTATTGGATGTATAGCATATGAATATTTTCTCCCATACTTTAGGTTGTCTATATGCTCTGTTGATTGTTTCCTTGGCTGTGCAGAAGCTTTTTTAATTCAATCAAGTCCCTTTTTTTTTTTTTAATTTTGCTGTTGCTGTGATTTCTCCTGGAGTCTTATTCATAAACTCTTTGCCTAGACCAATATCTAGAATAGTTTCTCCAACATTTTCTTCTAGAATTCTTACGGTTTCAAGTCTTAGATTTAAGTCTCTTATCTTTCTTGAATTAATTTTTGTTTGTGGTGAGAGATGTGGATCCTGCTCCAATACTCTAAATGTGGCTATTCAATTTTTCCAGCACCATTTATTGAATAGGGTTTCTTTTCAACAGGGTATAATGCTGTCTGTTTTTCAAAGATTACATGAAAATATGTGGATGGTTTTATATATGAATTCCCTATTCTGTTCCATTAGTCTATCCCTCTATACAGCCAGCACCATGATGTTTTAATTACTATCGCCTTATAGTTTAACTTAAAGACTTCCTCCAGATTTGTTCCTTTTGCTTTGGTTATTCAGGCTCTTTTCTGGTTCCAGATGAAGCATACAATTATTTTTTCTAGAACTGCTAAAAATGACATGGTATTTTGATGAAGATTGCGTTGAATCTGTAAATCACTTTGGATAGTGCAGACATTTTAACAATGTTGATTCTGCTGATCCATGAGCATGATGTGTTTTTCCATTTGTTTACATCATCTGCAATTTCCTTCCTCAGTGATTCACAGTTCTCTTTGTAGAGATCTTTCACCTCCTTTGTTAAATACATTCCTAGGTATTTTATTTTCTTCCTTGCTATTGTGAAAGGTGTTGGGTCTTTCATCTGATTCTCAACTTCACTATTGTTGGTGTATAGGAATGCTACTGATTTGTGTACATTGATTTTGTATTCTGAGACTTTGCTGAATTTATTTATCAATTCCAGGAGTCTCTTGGCAGAATCTTTTGGGTTTTCTAGATGTAAGGTCATATCATCAGCAAAGAGTAATAGCTTGACCTCCTCTTTCTCCATTTGGATACTCTTAATTTCCTTCTCCTGCCTGATTGCTCTGGCTAGGACTATTACTAGAGCATCATAGTACCACCAGTACTATGTTGAATAGAACTGGTGACAGTGGACATACTTGTCTTGTTCCAGTTCTGAGTGGGAATGCTTTCAACTTTTCCCCATTCAGTATGATGTTGGTCATGGATTTCTTATATGGCTGTTACAATTTTCAGGTAGGTTCCATCTATGCCTATTTTATTTTTAAGATTTTTTATTATAAAAGAGTGCTGAATTTTGTTTAATTCTCTTTTTGTATCTATTGAGATGATCATATGTTCTTTGTTTTTGCTTCTTTTTGTATGAATCACATTTATGGATTTACATATGTTCAAGCATCCTAGTATTGCTGGGATGAAGGCCACTGGGTCATGGTGGATTTTTTTTTGATGTTCTGCTGAATTTGTTTTGCTAGAATTTTATTGAGTATTTTTCCATCTATATTCATAAGGGATATTTATCTGTAGTTCTCTTTTTTTGTTGTTTTCTTTCTTGGTGTTCATATCAAGATGATACTGGTTTCATAGAATAAGTTGGAAAGGATTCCTTTCTTCTCGATGGTATGAAATAATTTCTGCAGTATACATACAATTTTTTGTAATTTTGAGTAAATTTGGCTGTGAAACCATCTGGTTTGGAAAATTTTTTTTTGTTGCTTTTTCAATTTCATTGCTGGTAATTGGTCTGTTTCAGAATTCCGTTTCTTCCTGATTGGCTCTTAGGAGGCTGTGTTTCTAGGAATGGATCCATTTCCTCAATGCTTTTCAGTTTGTGTGCATAGAGATTTTTATAGTATTCATAGATGATATTTTGTATTTCTGTGCGGTCAGTTGTAATATCTCCTTTTTCATTCCTGATTGAGGTTATTTGGGTCCTTTTTTTTCTATTTCTAGTTGATCTAGCAAGAGTTGTATCAATTTTCAAAGAACCAACTTTTGGTTTCAGTAATACTCTGTATTATTTTTTATTTTCAATTTCATTTAGTTCTGCTCTGACCTTATTTTTTTTTTCTTCTGCTGGGGTTTGGATTGGTTTTCTCTTCCTTTTCTAGTTCCTTATGATGATCCATTAGATTGTTGATTTGTGATATTTATGTCTTCTGGATATAGGCATGTATGTCTGTGAATTTCCCCTTTAGGATAACTTTTGATGAATCCCGCAGATTTTGGTAACTTGTGTCCCACCTGTTGTTTAGTTCAAGGAATCTTTTGATTTCCACCTTAATTTCCTCCTTGACTCAATAATCATTTAGCAACAGGTTGTTTAATTTCCATGACTTTGCACAGAATTGAGTGTTTCTGTTGGAATTTGTTTCTAATCTTATTTCACTGTGGTCTGAGAAGATACATGGTATGAATTCTTTTTTTTTGAAATTGTTCAGACATGTTTTGTTGCCTAAGATGTGATCAATCTTAGAGAATGTTCCATGTGCTGATACAAAAAATGTATATTCAGTAGTTCTGGGGTAGGATGTTCTGTAAGTATCTCTTAGGCCCATTTGCTCTAACATGCCCTTTAAATCAAGCTCTTCTTTATTTATTTTATGCTTGGAGGATCTATCCTGTTCTGTCAGTGTAGCAGGGATTACAGGCATGCACCACCACACCAGGCTAATGTTATCATTTTTTGCAGAGACAGGGTCTATTTCTTGCTCAGGCTTGTTTCAAGCTCCTGGCCTCAAGCCATCTTCCTGCCTCAGCCTTCCTAAATGCTAGGATTACGGGTGTGAGCCACCATGCCTGGCTTCTCATATGAAGACTCTTGAATAGAACCTACTTCCATATTCACATGTGTTGTTGGAAAAGTTCACATTTTATGTTGGTTTGTGTGTTTGCTATTACAATTGTATGACAGTGGTACATATATTCTTGCAGACTGTCAGTTCCTAGTGGCTGCTCTCTGTTCTCTGAGGCCACTTGTATCCTTGACAGTGGCCTTCTCTATATTCAAAGCAGCAGTAGCATAGTGAATCTTTCTAATGCATTGTATCTCTGAATTCCTCTCTCTCTCTCTGATTTGTACACACAGATTTTAAAAACTCATGCAATTAAGTAAGGTCCACCTGGATAATCTCTCCTTTAAAAGCTGTGTAAGATAACTTAATCAACAAAGTGATAGCATATCATATTTAGAATTCCAGTGGTTATATAGGAAGCAGGAATCTTGGGGATGATCTTATGAATTCTGCCTACCACATATATCTTCTTTGCTGAACTGAGGGCTACATTCGCATACCCAAGGTAATATCAAATTATCTTTATATGCAATGATATATATACATATGTATGTATATGTAGCAAATATTAATCCATTTAAATTAGACTTCAAAAATTATAAAATTTTTATTTTACAGAGAATATCATAGATATTAATATGTTCATCTAAATTCTATTTAAATTCTATCAAAAGTAAATTTAACAAATTATTACCTTAAAATGTAATATACGATTGTATATTTTTCATTTTACTTTTAAAGACCTGCAATTATAAATATAAATAGATGTCTTGGATTCTGAAAATCATTTAATGGTAGACTCGAATTAACATTTTCTTATTTCTTTCAAAGATTGAGAGTGAAATGACACCTTTTCATGATGAGGATAATATAAATCACAAATAAAGTACCAAAAGTATAATATGAATAATATAAATAATAACAATATTAACACAGTAACAGCATTACATTTGAGAGATTCATCCATTTTGTTACATGTAGCTCTAGTCTACTTATTTTTCTTTCTGTTCAGTACACGTTTGTTTGAATAAAACAAACATATTGATCTGTTATCTCATTAAAGAGCACAAGTTTTTTTGAATTTTTTACTATTAAAAATAGTGCTAAAAAGACACTTTGTACATATCTTCCAGTGTACACATTTCAGACTTATCTAGCATTTATTTTTTAAAAAATGGGATCAATTCTGTTTCTTTTACCTCTTTTTTTTTTGAGCAGCTCCTTCTCAGTAACCTTTGTTGTACCTTCCTCTTACTATGTCTAAATCTTGGAATGCTGGAGTGCTCAGTTTGTTTTCATTCTCTTCTTTCCAGACTGAATACATAAACAATCTCATCAAGCTCCAGGGCTTTATTAATGACTTTCGACTGTCAACAGACACATATACCCACCTGCCTAATTGATAATTTTCTTGAATAACAAATAGTTCTCACACACTTAAAGTACCTTAACAGAATTCCTAATTTTCACCCTGAAATCCTACTCCTTCCTAAGTCGTCTTCATGTCAATTAATGAGATTATAGTGCACTTAAGTGCTCAGGGTCAAAATCTAATAATTATATCACTGAGTCTTCTCCTCTCATCCAATTTGTCACTAAGTTCAAGCTAGAATATGTTCAAAATATATATAGAATTGATATATTTTGCATTTGCACTGGTACTACCTTAATCCGAACAAACATTATCTCCCACTTGATCAATTTTAAGTGCCTCTTAAATAATCCTCTTGCTTCCCTTCTTGCGATTTTTCACATAGCTTCCAGAGTGGCCTTTTGAAAAGGTAAATCATGTCACTCCCCCTGGTTCTTTGGAGTGACCGTTGGAATTCATCCACCCACAAGTAATTTATCCTATAATAATTCATTTAGAGAATAGTTGAGATTTTAGGTCTCCTAACACCCAAAACTATACTTCAAAAAAAAAAAGTCTGTACCTTAGTCCTAATATTACATCTTTTGTAGTTGGAACTTTCATTAGATGGCACTGGGAAAACATTGTACATTGTAAAGTTGGCAGATGTATTGCATACAATGAGTTTGTTCACATTTTATTTTACTTTGAAGATGTATGTTATAATTTCTATATAAAATTAATCCTTAGTTTTTTTCTGATTTCACATTATATCTTGAAATTGGATTAAATAATATTTTTCTTATTATTTTTATTTTAGGTGGGCCTTTTTTGAAGGACTACATCACCATTCAAAGTGTTGCAGCTTCCTCCATTGTCACACTCTATTTTACAGACCTTGGCCAACAAGTCAGTTGGATCACAGTAGGTGTCAATTTGAAATGCAATATACATGTCCTACATTTTACTTTAAATAATTTGATGACAGACACTTTATTTCAAATGAATTAATATTGAAACAAAATATTGTACTAAACAATATTTTTAATTTTCTATGTTTACTACGATCAGTGGTCAAAATTAAATGTGAGAATTGAAGCAATAGAAATCAACAGTTGAAAAAAAAGAAGATAAATTTCCTTTTTTATGTCAATTCACCTTATGACTGAAGACTTGATCTCTGCTTTTCCTATTCTTTATTAGTTAAATGGTATCTTTTTACCTTTTTCTTCTAATATACTAGGGATATCAAAAAACCTCTTGACATTGGAAAGAGATAGGATAGAATACACAGTTAAAAAAAAGGTTCTCAAGCAGAAGAAAATTTTGGAAACTGTGAGAGTGAAAAACCAAGACTACTTTCAGCTTGTGAAGGTGTACTTTTGGCTCTTTGTGGAGGAAAACTAGAGGTCTCTATTTTGAATGCATTTTCAATGCATCTGAATTCAATGGTATTAGAAGAATGAGGACTACATTAAAAGATATGGAGGTCTAAGAGGTAGTGAAAACTAACGATGAATGAAGTTTTGAATTACTCGATAATTTATTCCATTATTGAGCAATAAAATAAATCAATGGAATAGCTTCAGTGGCAAGTGGAAATACTATATTATATTTAATAACTGAGGTAATGAGTTACTCTAATAAATTCAACATTGATATATAAAGAATAGTACATTCTATTTCATTCAGTAAAATCAATCTTCTGTTATGTGTATTTTTTAAACTATGAAATTATTTTCAATTACATTCCGTTATATATTTATGATGATTATTTTAAATATTTTCAATTGAAAATGGCTTTTCTTTCTGCCAGTATTAACATTATTACTCATAGTGTTTTGAGCTTTTCCTTTGCAGTTAAACAATCAATTTTAAAAATTATTATAAAGGCTGGATAATTCATATACTAGCACTTAATTCTCTAAAACAGAAATTCAACTTTACATTTATTAATTAAAATATTGCCACATCTGTTAATATTTTTTTAACAGTCTTAACTTTTGAGGTATATTTACTTCTATATTTAGACAATTAGTTTTGTATGTGGGCGTTTTCTTAGTTAAATAGTTGATTTAGTTTACAAAGTTCACAAAGCTTTTGAGCAATAAATTGTTACACTGAAAACTGAGTTGAGATCTTCTGAATTACTGTGAAGCGAATTATAATGTTTAGAAAACAACCTGTTGATATATGCATTGTATAAACAAAGATTTTAATACTATATTTAAATGTGATGTCCACAGACCTTTACTTGAAGAGATTTCAGACAAGTAGATTTGGTTTTCAAAGGTTAAAGTAGTCAGAGGGTCTTTGTCCACATTTATAATGAAAAGGAATTCTTTTTACAGAAATTTTGTCAGAGTGAGCAGCATTAACGGTGAATTCATTAGAAATCCCAGCTGCAACATTTGGATAAGCACTGAGAAGAAGAAGCGCTAAGGCAGAGTTCTATAACAATAGCACTAGAAAATTATAGCTTATTTGAGAGGAAAGTCATCTATGTGACAAAGAGAACTCTCAAAATAAGGGAGATATTTTTAAATATCCTTTTGCTCCGAATGAGTCAGTTCTATTGAATGCTAAAATTATACACATTAGACTGCAATCACACCCCCTTTCTATCGACTAAATTATACAACAAAGGCACTATTTTACCACACATGATATTCTGTACATTTATAAAATATTAAAATGTGTTCCTATAATAAAACATTTTATAGATTATTTTGGGAAAAAATTAATTTAACAAGGTCAAAATAAATATTTTAATAGTTTTCACCAAGTAAGTGTGTGTCACAAAATATTGAGAAGAATCTTGCTTCATTTACCTTATTTAAAAAGTTAGGATAAGTTAATACGCTAATATAATGATCCTCATTTTATAAATACCGTTAACTAAAAATGTTACTTTTACATTGATTCATGTGCGTACATGTAAACGTACAGTTCTATGCAATTTATTCCTTGTATATATTCCTGTATCTACCACCAAAATTAAGAGAGAGAATTGTTTGATTCATTAAATCCTTCATATTGCCCCTATATATTCACACACTCTTTCTTTCTGTCCTGGTGTTACCACCAATCTGTTCTTCATCTCCATATTTTTGTAATGTGGAGAATGCTATATAAATGGAATGAAATAATTTCTTGAGACTGATCTTTCTCTAAGCATAATGCCCTTGAGATCTGTCCTGTGTGTTGCAGGTGTCAATACTTTGTTGCATTGTGTTGGGAAATAGTATTCAGTTTATGCATGGAATAGAATTTGTTTAACCATTTACTCTTTGAAATAGTCTAACTTATTGTTATTATAAAGAATTATACATTTTAATCTCCAAACTTAATATTTTCTTTAAATTGTTGTCTTGTGTTCTATAATCCTTATTTCTCTTTTTTATTTCTTGCCTCATCTTGGATTAATAGTGATATATTTCTTTACTATTAGTTCTGTGTCATTTTGGTAGTTATAGCTTCTTTTTATTAACTTTAGTAGTTAACAAAAAGATCCAATGAGATAATAGTGTATACTCTTAAAATATTAAACACATACAAATTATTGAATCTTTTCCCCAGTGTATGCTTTTGTCTGCTTTGTCAAAAATGAGATAGATGGCTATATGAGGAAAGTTTTATATCTGGGTTCTCAGTCTGTTCCACTGGTCTATGTTTTGTTCTTAGGGCAGTACAATGCTGTTTTAGTTACTATAACCTTGTAGTATAGCTTGAAGTCTGGTAAATTGATGCCTCACAATTTGTTCTTTTTGCTTAAGATTGCCTTTGCTTTATGGGATCTTCTCTGATTCCATACGAAGTGTAGAATTATTTTTTCTAGATCTGCAAAAAATGATGGTGTTTTAATAGGGATTGCATTGAATCTGTAGATCACCTTGGGTAGTATAGACATTTTAACAATGTTGATTCTGACGACCCATGAGTAAGGTATGGTTTTGAACCTGTTTACATCCTCGGCAATTTCCTTCCTCAGTGTTTCATCATTCTCCCTGTAGAAGTCTTTCACCTCTTTAGTTAAATATAATATATAAATATATAATTTAAATATGTTAAACCATTCCTGCATCTTGGGGATGAAGCCTACTTGGTCATGATGGATTATTTTTTTGATAAGCACCTGAATTTGGTTTGTTAAAATTTTCTTGAGAATTTTTGCATGTGTATTCATAAGGGATATTAGTCTGTAGTTTGCTTTTTTTGTTGCATCCTTTCATGGTTTTGGCATCAGGGTGATGTTGGCTTCATAATACGTGTTGGGGAGAATTCCTTCCTTCTCACTGTTGTGGAATAATTTCTGCAGGATAGGCACCAGTTCTTCTTTGTAGGTCTGGTAAAATTCGGGTGTAAAATCATCTGGTCTGGGAATTTTTTTGGGGGGGGCGGGGAAGGTTTTTATTGCTGCTTCAATTTTGGTCCTTGATATTGGCCTCTTCAGGAATTCTATTTCTTCCTTATTGAGCCTATGGAGGCTGTGTGTTTCTAAGAATTGGTCCATTTCCTCCATGTTATCAAGTTTATGTGCATAGATGTTTTTATAGTATAGATAGATGATATTTTGTATTTCAGTGGTATCAGTTGTAATTTCTCATTTCTCATTCCTGATGGAGCTTATTAGAGCCCTTTCTTTTCTGCTTCTCATTAATCTAGCCAGAGATGTGTCAATTGTATTTATTTTTTCAAAGAACCAACTTTTTGTTTTATTAATCTTCTGCATAGTTTTTTTTATTATCAATTTCATTTAGTTCTGCTCCAATCTTTGTTATTTCTTTTCTTCTGCTAGGTTTGGGGTTGGTTTTCTTATCCCTTTCCAGTTCTTTGAGACAATTCATTACATTGTTGATTAGTGTTTCTGCCTTTTGGATGTAGATATTTGTGGATATAAATTTTCCTCTCAGTACTGCGTTAGCTGCGTCCCACAGCTTTTGATAACTTGTGTCTCGTTTTTTGTTTAGTTCAAAGAATCTTTTGATTTCCATCTTAATTCTTCTTTAACACAGTAATTATTAAGCAGAAGGTTGTTTAGTTTTCGTGACTTTGTGTAGAGATGAGTGTTTCTGTTGTAGTTGATTTCTAATTTTACTCCCCTGTGGTCTGAGAAGTTGCTTGGTGTAATTTCTATTATTTTAAATTTGTTGAGACATGTTTTGTGGTATAGGATATGGTCAATCTTAGAGAATGTCCCAGGAGCTGATGTGAAAATCTTATATTCAATGGTTTTTGGGTAGCATGTTCTATAAATATCAAGCAGACACATTTGTTCCAGAGTTCTGTTTAAGTCCATTCTTTTTTGTTGTTGATTTTCTGTTTGGAGGATCTGTCCTGTTCTGTCAGAGGGCTGTTGAAGTCCCCAGCTGTTATGGTGCTGCTGTTTATCATTTTGTTTAGATGAAGTAGGATTTGCTTTATGAATCTGGGTGCACCTGAGTTAGGTGCATATTTAGAATTGTTATGTCTTCTTTTTGAATTGTACCCTTCACCATTATATAATGACTATCTTTGTCTTTCATTACTTTTCTTGAGTTGATGACTATAAGGTATTTGAAATCAGACCTGGTACGCCAGCTTTCTTTTGGCTTCCATTTGCATCAAATATTATTTTCCATCCCTTAACCTTGAGTCTGAATGCATCCTTGTGGGTTAGATGTGCTTCCTGAAGACTGCAGACACTTGGCTTGTGTATATTTATCCATTCAGCCAGACTATGTTTTTTTAGTGGGCAGTTCAAGCCATGCATGTTTATTGAAAGAATTGATAAGTGGGGCTGATTTCTGTTCATTCTGCTGCATTGAGTTTGTTGCTTCTCTCTTGAGCCATTGGAGTATCTGGCCTTTGACCTTTAGCTTTTGGATGATTTTACACTGGTGAGTGTCTATTTTGTATTCTCCATGTGTAACGCTGTTCTCAGTACTTCCTGGAGGGCAGATCTTGTCTTTATGGGGTTTGTAAGGTCTCAGTTGAGAAGTCTGAAGTTAGTCTGATGGGTTTTCCTTTGTAGATTACCTGCTTCTTTCACTTTACAGCTTGTAGGAGGGCCTCTTTCATGTTTATTTTGGCCACTTTGATGACTATGTATTGTGGTGTCTTCCTGTTTGCAATGAATCTCCCAGGAGTCCTTTGAGTTCCTTGTACCTGGATATCTAGATTTCTAGCAAGGCCAGGGAAATTTTCCTTTATTATATTCTCAAACAGTTTATTTAAGCCTTGTGTATTTTCTTCTTCACCCTCAGGGTTGCCTGTGATTCTCACGTTAGGCCTCTTTACATAATCCCACATTTCTTGTAGGCTTTGCTCTTTTCTCTCATTTCTCTGCTCTATCTCTGCAACTGTCTTGTTTAATTGAAAGGTGACATACTTGAAGCTCTGACTCTGGTGGTATGAAGCCAAAATATACAAGCTAAATATTTGTACCCCCGTAACATTCTGAATTTAAAAAAAAAGAATGATGTTATCTTCAATCCCTGAGATTGTTTCTTCTGTTGCATCTACCTTATTTTTGAAGCTTTCCACTGTGTTATGTAACTCCTTGAAATAAATTCTTCATTTCCAGAAGTTCTGTTTGATTTTTCTTTAATATTTCAATTTCTTTAGTCAATTCATCTTTTAATTCCTGGATTTCTTCTGTGCTTTCTTTGTGTTGGATATCCATTTGCTCTTGCTATCATTGAATTTTCTTACAGTCACATTTGAAATTCTTCTTTTGTCATTTCAGTGTTCTGAATTTGGTTGATATCCATTGCTAGAGAGCTGGTTTCCCCCTTTGGGGGTGTCCTTTCTGTTTGATTCTTCATACTTCCAGAGTTCTTTCCTTGATTCCTTCCCATCTGGAGCAGCTGTTGCTTCTTACCTTTGGATTTTCATTTTTTATAGCCCCCTTTCAACAATGTTGACCTTCTAATTCTTCACTAACAGTGATTCTCTGAAGACTGAAAACATTTGTTAAAAAATATCTTGATCATTTTTTTCCCCTGGGATCATTAGTATGTTCTTCCCTAGTATAGATTTTTTCATCATATGATATTTATTTATCAGTCAAACTCTGAAAAAGTAAAAAGAAAAACAATCTTCAGCTTGCATGAAACTAAATTCATTAGTATTCATTAAGTACAAAATGATTTTGCTATACTACTGTTGGGAAATACTCTCCTACTTTCATTCAGTAGCTCTCTTATCTTTAGGAAATTAAAGTTGGAATTACTTAATTTTTGATGTTAATTTTCAACAAATCTGAAATATGCCATTTGTTTTATTTTCAAATACCAATTATAATTTTAGAAAACGAGAGTAAGTCCAAAAACACCCTAATATTGATAGCAATAAAATGATTTTTTTCAGGATAGAATGAAATGCATTAAGCACGGTCTAAATACATGAGTCCTAAACAATTCACAATTGCAACCTCATGTTTCCATTCATATTTTTAAACAGATTATTGTCTTACTCTCTTTTTTATTTAGACATATACCAAATTTAAGATTCCGCAGAGGTTCCAAAGTCTCCCAAATACCTTGCTTGCCTAGTAGAAATAATGAATTTTGTATTTAAAGCATCTGATTAGTTTAATACAGAGAACTTTTTAGGAAGGGGAAACATGAATACAGTTTTCTAATGGAAATAAATTGGAACTTAAATGTAGTGTGTATCTTCAAAATAAGAATAAGGTGTTTCTACCTTTTTAGAATATAAATTCTCTACTAAAATTTCAGATTATTATGGCATTTCTATTCTTTGTAATTTCTTATGTTTTGCTTGGTCTACATCTGCCTACATAATCTGTTTGTTTTTTATATTTTTTTTGTTTTTACATTCTATTTTTTGGTAGAAAAAGAGCAATTTCATTTTCAGAAGGCTGCCTTAGTATTTATCTATCTACCATTGTTTTCCTTACTCTGAAACTATTTTCTGATCTCTTTGTACATTTAATGAAACATCTTTCCTTCTTTCTTCTGTTTGCACCTAAATGTATTTTTTTTAAAGAAAGATGCATTGTCCGAAAGTTTTTTTATTATCATTCTCCAGTGCTTTCAGGGCATATTCCTCATATCTTGGTACTGTTTTAACCTCCATGTTCCAGCATGAACAATATTTGTAATAAAATATTGGGCTGGCTAAATCATATTTCTGTATGCTAGTAGACTCTCCTGAAGTATTTTTAAGATATGATTGAGATAAAATTGTAGTTTAATTTCCTCTGATCCAAAGAAACTTCATATCTGCAATAGCATTTTTATTAACTTAATAAAGAATGACATTGCTACAAGTTCACTACTGTTCATAGCACTTTTCCATTCCTAGGAAATTTGGTCAAATTTTACTTTACTAGATCAAGTGGTGTTGAAATAAATATTCTAAACTTTTTGTTGTTTTCAAACAATCTCCCTCTTCACTCTTCCAGAGTATTAACTTTGTATCATTATACATTCACAAATGGTAAACATTCTCTTTATATCAGAATAATTAGGCATGTTGTAAGCCATAAATTAAGACAGTCTCTAAAATGAGGTTGCTTTTTTACTGAATTATGAGATATATTGTTTTTATTCGTACATACAGTATTTCTTGGCTCATGAGATAATACATATTTCTAAAAGGCATATAACAAGAAATCTCTATATATAGATAGCTGTTCACATATGTGTATATAATCATATATATATATGGATAAACCTATACATATATATAAAACTACAAACATACATGTGTGTACACATGTATGTATATAAAACCATCCACATGTATCACAAATATTAACTATATGGCTGTAAATTATCACCAGAAATGTGAACATTAATTCCTAGTCAGTGTTCACAACTGGATATTAGAGCAAAATGTCTATATTCAAGTTTTCTACTTCAAATAATAATGGTAAGAGGTGAGGGCATACCAAATTGATAATGGCAGTCAAATTTATTATTATCATGTATGTATTTTTATCTTTGAACAATAAGAATTAAATTATTTTCTCCTCTCTGTCTCTATATTCCAGAAAGAATTTAACCTGGATTTAGCATCAAAACAAAGCCAAATAATTGGCAGTTACCAGATTCAGAAAACCAGTCAGCTAATTAATCTTTCTGCAATCAAGCATTCTTATCTTCTGTTATCTCTTTGAATCTTGTTAGTGTCTCCCTATAGTTCAGATCTCTCTCTCCACACAGATGGTTACCCCCAGCTCTAGTATTTTTAAGTCAATTCTTTTAGCTACACAACTGAACTCGTTAGAATTAAAGTACAAACTTTCCAGTAGAGAGGACTGACATTTCAATTTGAATCAGGGCCAAATCAATTGAGTCCAAGATGACAGGGCCATGAAAAGACAAAAAGAAAGCAAAGGAAAAGAAAAAACAAAGGTAGTGTAGCCCATTCCATTCATTGACTGGGACAGTTTTTGTAGACGATGGAGTGTGTATTGGGCTAGGGATACATAAAAACATACATTTATAATAGTTTTTTTACACAAAATCTTTCTTGTACTGTTTCTGAAGAGATCAGTTGATTAGGTGAAATATTTGTTTTTGTTTTTAAATTAACTATTCATAAATTAGCCTTTCTCTTTAACTCTTGGCTAGTTCTTTCACGAAGATTTATTATTTGCATTGGAACCTGGGCTAATTATTTTACAAGAATAAATATTCTCTTGTTCATTTCACCAGTTTATGCAATGTGCTAATGTTCGTGGTCAAAAGTAAACCTTAAAAAGTCTGTAAAAATGTACTAATCTAAATCACCTTCTTTCTTTTAGGTATTTTTGGCTGAATACACAGGACCTCTGCTTATATACCTCCTTTTTTATTTGAGGATTCCGTATATATATGATGTGAAAGAGAGCTCTAGATTACGCCACCCCGTGGTACAGTAAGTGACTCATGTAGTACATACAGGTTAAGGAGCAGTTGAACTAGTAAGCAGATACTATATCAAAAAAGGTTGTCTTTAATTGGTAAGCCAGTTAAAGTAGATTCAACTTTATGGAAATATACTTTACATAACTGTAAATAGTGTACAAAAACCAGCTTGCAAATTCGTTAACAAGGAACTAGTAAGTATACCTTACTGTAGAGGTAATTTAAGTGAATAATGATCACAGTTACCAAGAGAAATCACAATGAACAAATCTGGAAGCATGACATTACCAGACTTCAAAGTATACTACAAGGCTATAGTAACAAAAACGGCATGGTGTTGTCAAAAAATAGAGACATAGACCAATGGAACAGAACAAATAACCCAGATATAAAACCATCCACATACAGCCAACTGATCTTTAACAAAGCAGGCAACAATATACATTGGGGTAAAGAAGCCCTATTCAATACATAGTACTGGGAAAATTGGTTAGCCACATGCAGAAGAATGATTGAGGATCTATAGCTATCACCACTCACAAAAAATAAATTAAGATTTATAAATGACAAATATAAGGCATGAAACCATAAGAAATCTAAAAGAAAGTGTAGGAAAAACTAATCCAGATATTGGCCTAGGCTATCAGTCCCCAACCTTCAACCTATTTTTTGGCACCAGGAACCAATTTCATAGAAGACTGGGGGTGAGTAGGTCAGGTGGTAATGTGAGCAATGGGGAGAGGCTGTAGATACAGAAGCTTCGTTAGCTCACCCACTGATCACCTGCTGTGTGCCCCACCCCACCTTCCTAAGTTTTATGGAAAACAAGTTTTCCACAGACGAGGGAGTGGGGCCAGGGAGTGGTGAAGGTCTCTGTACCAGTCTGCAGCCTGGGGTTTGGGGACCACGGGCCTAGGCAAAGAATTTATGAAGAATATATCAATGGCAATCATAGCAACAACAAAAATAAATAAATGGGACTTGATTAAAGTAAGAATCCTCTGCACAGCTGAGGAAACAATCAACAGTGCAAATAGATAACCTACCGAATGGAAGAAAATATTTGCATGCTATACATCCGATTAAGGGCTAATAATCAGAATCTACAAAGAACTTAAGTAAATCATCAATAGAAAACAAACCACATATTAAAAAGTAGGCAAAAGACATGAACAGAGGCTTTTTAAATGAAGATAGACAAATGGCCAATAAACATATGAAAAAGTGTTCAGCATTACTCATCATCATGGAAGTGCAAATTAAAACCACAATGAGGTATTACCTTATCCTAGTTAGAATGGCTTTTATTAAAAAGTGCAAAAACAATAGAAGCTGACATAGATGCAGAGAGAAAGGAACACTTACACACTGTTGGTGGGACTACAAATTAGTACAACCTTTATGGAAAACAGTATGGAGATTCCTCAAAGAACTAAAAGTAGAACTACTATTTCATTCATCAGTCCCACTACTGGGTATCTACCCAAAGGAAGAGAAGTCATTTTATCAAAAAGATACCTGCATATGAATGTTAATTGCAGCACAATTTACATTTGCAAAGATGTGAAATCAACCCAAGTGTCCATCAATCTTGAGTGGACTAACAAAATGTGTTACATTTATACCATGGAACACTATGCAGCCATAAAGGAGGATGAAGTAAGGCCTTGTGAAACAATTTGGATGGAACTGCAGACCATTATCCTAAGAGAAGTATCTAAAGAATGGAAAAACAAACACCACATGCACTCACTATTAAATTGGAACTACCGATGAGACACATGTGCACAAAGGGAAGTAAAACTCAGTGGAAATCAAGCAGAGAAAAGAAGGGAGGAAAAGGTGGGTGAAAACCTACCTAATGGGTACAATGAACACTACCTGGGTGATGGGCACACTTATAACTCTGACTCAAGCGTAACAAAATCAATGCATGTAATCAAAAACATTTGTAGCCCCAAATATTTTGAAATTAAAAAAAAACACATACACACAAAATAAAAGGGAAATCAGGAAATTCAGGAATATCATCAAAACAAGCTTTAAATTATAAAGTTGAAAGGTCAAGGATAGAACTCAAGATATAAATACTTCTCTAAAACACATTGGCAACACTGCATAGGAAATATATAATGCCTCAGCTAATGATAAAAAAAAACTGAAAATTACCTTTTGTAAGTCAAAATCCAAAATTGAATAGCACTTTGAAAAAAGAGAGTAGAGTAATTATAAATGAAGACTATATAACTATGGTAGTTAGCATATTTTGAAAATAATTCTTTTTCTTTTCCTATCTATCTCTCTCTCAGAAAGATGTGCCACATTAAAGAGAAAGAGAATAATTATTCAAGATGTTAGACTGGAATATAGAGTTAGCAGTCTGTTAAAAAAAAAAAAGGATCTGAACATCAAGTGAATTATGAAGCAAAATGTAAATATTTAGGTCATTTGGATACTAGAAGATAGAGTATGAATTTGACCCTGAATTTCTCATCTCAAATCAAGCTTTTCCTACTCTTAATCACTCTACTCCAGCCACAGTGACCTTTCTTGTCTATGGATTAACTGCAATGTTCCGTTTCACACAGGGGTATTTACACATGACATTCCCCATGCCAAGTTCTCATTACCTCTTCCCTTCCTCTTATACGAATTTCAAATAGAGGTTCAAACTCTCTTACTTGGGGGTAGTCATTCCTATTCCTTTCAAAATATCCTACTAAAATGATTTTTATTTATATACAATTTGTTACTTTAAGGTTATATATTCACAGATCTATTAGTTTGTCTATTTCCTTCAATAGAGTTTAAATTTTACAATAGATATACTTTGATGTCCAGTCTGTTTCACTGCTTAACACATTACCTGACATACAGGAGAAAAAGCACCCAGTAAAAATGTTTGTGATGAATAGACAGATGAACCAATTGCATATATATATATATTTTATGTTGGATGCTTTGAGAGTATAAAAGAAGAGGATCTGACCTGGATGGGAGTTCTGAGATAGCTTGTCTAAGAAAGTGGCATTACAAGTTTTTTGTTTGCTTTCTGCAGCATTCAGTTAGATTTCAACTAATGAATGAGGAATTTTCACATGGAAATGATCTGTGGTACAAAGCAATTTGGTGCATTGTAGCAGTAGAAAGAAAGCTAGTGTAACAAGGCACAGAAAGGCCAGGGGAGATTGGCTTTCCGTAACAGTGGTCAGATCAGAAGAGGTCAAGTTGTCTAGGGCCTTTTAGATTATTAACATTTTTCTCTTTCCTAAGTGAAGGGAATGTCCAATTCATTTAGAAAGAATCTGGGGTGGAAAGTTTGGAAGGAGAATGTAGTAGCACTCATTTTTTAGATTAAATATGTACTTTTTATCAGACACATAGCACTAGCGTGAAAAAAGAACCATTGTTTCCAGTGACATTCTCAAAGGAATTGACTGACAGTTGGTTACTATTCTTAAATATAAACACATCATGTTTTATAACAACTCAATGACAAACATATTTGTGCCACATTGTTCCAAAATAGCAAATATGTTAAGTTTATATGAAATCGTTCCAGAATGGATGCGCACAAACTGCTTTTGAAATTTAGGCTTCTAGCAGGTATTTATAAAATAATCGCAAGGCTTCTAAGGCACCTCAATTTCGGGATGGTGTTGTTTCTCAAGATTAAGAAAATCAGTTTTCTAAATATCACATCTAATTGCCATATACACAAATGTTAAGTCTCCATAAATTGCTTTGAATCATATTTTAGGGTCAAAATTATTTTTCTTCTAAGTTCATATGGAAGGCAGATTTCTATATGTGACTCAACCACCACAAAGCTCTCTGGATCTCTTAGAGAGGAATAAGGGCATATCTCCTACAGGATCTTCAAACAAAAACACAACAAAACAAAAGGCTGCGTTGTGACTGGATAGAAAATGAAATTTAAACTTTCTCAATCTTGGTACTTGCTAAAGGACAACCAAACAATTAAAAAATTATTCTGAATATTATAAAATGTCAAATGCATTCTAAGTTGGTTTTAGATATTTTTAAAACTTGTAAATTGCTTTAACGGAGGCATTTTGATATGAACACATTTGCAATTATTATATTTATACCTCTTCCTGGGGCAGATATGAGCATAACAGTTAATAAAATATTTGGAGTGTCATGAGAAGTAAATTTTCAGAGACTCTTAGTTTTATTACTCAAAAATTAGAAAATTTCTAGAATTAAATATTAAACACTCTTGTTTTAATGACCAGAAACAATATTTCCTAATAAATAGGATATTGTAGTTAACTAAAAAAAAAAAAGAAAAAGAAATACCCCAGGCATAGGGCAAGCCAGGATTTTGGAAGGAAATTTAATGTTTGTTTTCTATTTTTTTTTTTCCAGCTTGGCTTGCTTCTGCCATTGTATGCACTACGTCAGATACCTTTTGGAAACCTTGTTTGTTCACAAAGTTTCTGCAGGACATACGTCTTTGAAAAATTTGTTAAAGGTAAGGATTAATGTGTTTTGTATTTTTAATTGTTATTGAGGCATTTTGTATATTAGATCCTTTGAAAAATATTCAAACATTTTTTCCCCTCATTTGTAGATTTTCTTGTTCAATTGTGTCAGAATACCTTAAACATTGCTGCTATAATGCTATTTCCTAGGTGATCTATTTCATTTGAGTTTAAGTTAATGGAAAGATTTTTCATGACCTTATGTTTCAAGACAAGCCAGGAGCCTTTTTATTTTGGAAATACTTAGCATTGAATTCAGATTCTTTGAGTGTCACTTGAAGTGGAAGAATCTCACATTTGAACACTACCACAAATATATTTTTGTGTATGACTAAAACGATTATACTATATTCCATAGTTATCAGTGTGATGCCAGTCTCTTTGCTCTTTCTGGATATAATGCAACTGTTATCGACCATTAAATAACTATCAAGAAAATGGGAAAATTTGTGAACTGTTGAAGTGGAAAAGTACATTAGCATGTACTTCAATTTTTTAATTAAATTTAAAATTTATTTTAATTCACTTTCAATTTAAAATCTATTTTCAGAAGGAATTATGGCCTTACAAAAAATGTTCTTGTGTTTGGCAAATAACTGCTTTCTAAAAAAATTCAACAAGGCAGTCATTTTATTGTTGCCATTGTAATAAAACATAAAGCTCTATAATTCTGAGATCTCAGAAATCATTTAGACTCTCTTCGCTTTTGACAGAAGGTATTACAATGTATTATATCAGTTCAAGATCAGCATTATAGCCTAGGAATCCTACATCCATGCCATTCTAGTCAATCAGGGTGTGTTACTAATGATTTAATAATTCATTCTTTTATCCACTTACTGTTGCAAATAATATTAGTATGTCTTTTGCAATAGATAACTTATTTAATATTTTAGTAATTCATTCATATTTATTACTTGATAGACAAAAACATTCTTGACAAATCTTCCTAAAATATACTATTACATTTGACTTATATCCCAAATTCCCATTAATATTAATAAGAATGGAACAAAGAAACGCATTTCCTTGGTGATATCAAAATAGTGCTTTTAAAATGCTACTTTACTGGGCAATGAAGCATTCCATTTATCCAGCTTAGAGAATTTATACCATTTAGGTCATTTTTTATATAAATGCTGCATTGTGTAATATAAATATGTGTGGTGGTTTCAAATGATATCATATATATTATATATATTCCCTAACCTTTATTTTGTTTTCTTTTGTTTGTAGGGTTGTGTCTTTTACTGGGGATTCACTTCTTGGATTGCCTACTACATCAATCACCCATGGTATACACCACCAGGTATGTATGATTTTTTGTTAACTAACCCCATACTAAATGACCAAAATCAAAAACCTGCTTTAAACCAATAGAAAATGATGAACAACATGGCATAATTAAAGGAATAAGTAAATAACAAAAAGATGTCAATTTTAATTGCTTTTGTATAATGTTTGTTAAATGTTTGTGTAGAGTCAAAAGACCAATTTGACTCATATATTTTCATTTATTTTTTATTTATAAGAACTCTAGGAAAAATATTGGTTGATTGTAAACCACCAAAAGGCCAGATAATAAAATGAAAAAGGCAGAGATTAAGAAGAGAAAATTTCATAAAATTATATAATCATGTATTAATCAACTATCACATTTTAAAAGTAAGAATAATTGAAAGAATAAATCATGCTCTTTTAAATATGATTCAGTGAGAGAAAAGGGGAAATTTTTTTCTGTGACATATTGGTTTCTACTTATAATTTAATTTATTAAATATGTTGGCCCCTGACTCAGATGGGCAATTTGGTTGAAAGCACACTGGACCAACCCTAAATCCTGAATTATTAATCTTGGGGATAAAAGGCCTGCCATGATCAAAGAATTCATTTTTTTCTTCAGTGTGAACTTTTTCTCTTCAGCTTTTTCTGCATCTCATAAGGCACACAAAACAGAACTCAATAATTTAATGGTTTTCCATTTAATTGATAATTATTTTGGAATCTATTTCTGGTATTTGTAAAGTTTAAGATAAATGGAGATACATGGTATATTTAAGATCTATTTTAAATTTTAGAAAATAAACTTGATTACTTTATTTGATGAAGTACTGATATAGAGAATTATCTTGTTCAGGATCTTTGCTAAGATCAAGAAATTTAGTCTGTGAAGTGAAGGGTAATTGATTGCAATAGATAAAACTTTAACTTATCTAAATATTAACAGTAAACCATGAATATTAAAGGAGAAAATTTCCTTACCTCGTATAACTGATTTTTCAAATATTTTATCAGGAGATGTACTTATTAGCTTTAGAACCTTAACAGACAGGTATATTTGCTCCAGATTATGTTAAGAAAAGCCTCTGAAAATGCTACATTCTCATATTGGCTACAAAATAATGATATGTTGATTTTGTTAATATATGCAAAACACTAAAAATATTTGTTTAAAACTCTAAACTTGCTATTTCTTTTGTAATTAGAAACATCATTTTGTAGGTGTTAAAATTTCCCATTGTAGTTTAGAGAAATGAGGCCCTGAAAAGTTAATTTTGCTGGGCTCAAGACCCTTATTTGTATAAGATATAAGTAGGTTTCAAATTCTATGAAACATATATAGTAGCATTACAATACTGATTTTAGGTAGAAAGTGAATTTTTTATACTGTCTTCACTTTCCATGGTTTTTCTATACATAGATCTCTTACAACAGTTTATTTAAATATTACCGGCCTCCAATATCATTATTCAAATTTCACTTACCACAGTATGTTAATTGCAATTTTATAAAGTGTAAACTTTGCAGCTAGTTCTTCAGTCCACATAACACAATGTAGACAATAGATGCACATCATGATCAGTGACCAATCACATCTGACACTGATTAGTAACTGCATATCTGTTACTGTGATCTACCCCAACCAGCAAGGTGTATGTAGTTTTGTTGCTTTCTTAGTTCTTAGTAATAACTCACACTTTTCAAATACATAATTGAAAGGGAAATGAGGCAACAAAAATGAAAGTGTAGCAAAGAAACAAGAAGTGATAATGCTAGAGTGAAATTGTAAAGTTGTGGTGATGAAAAGTATAAAATATTCCACAAGAAATGACACCGGTAAAATCTTTACATTAAAGAAACTTGGAGATACTTCCTATACTGACAGTGCAAAGTGAAGAAACGTTAAAGCTGACCTAAATTTAGAAAGAAAAAAAAATTATGACCATTTGCCAACACATAGAAAAGATTCTCACTCAGAATCATAAGTTCTGTGACAACCTAGTGCCCATCAATTCATGAGTGGATTAACAAAATACGTTGCACACCATGAAGTGCTACTCAGCCATAAAAAGAAATGAACTAATGAGTTTTGGAGCAATTTGGACGGAACTGGAGACCATTATCCTAAGTGAAGTAACTCAAGAATGGAAAAACAAATACCACATGTTCTCTCTAATAATTTGGATCTAATCGATGGACACTCATGGGCCCAGAGAGATGTAAAAGTCACTGCAAACCAAAAAGGGGAAGGAGAGAAAGAGGAGGGATAAAAATGTACCTAACAGGTGTAATGAACACTATTCCAGTGATGGGCACGGTAATAGCCCTGACTTAAGCATTATAAAAGCTACCCATGTAACAAAAACAGGGATATTTGTACCCCCTTAATATTTTGAAATAAAAAAATAAGTTCTATGACCAGAAAGCATGCACTGTTTATACTACCTGATATGGTTTTTCATAAAGAAATAAAACACTTTAATTCTCAATAATTCTAATATATTATAGGGAACTAAATAAATATTGTTACTGTTTTTTCTGTTCTTACATATTTATAATCAGTAGTAAGTTTTTAATGTTTTAACAATAATTTTAAACTTGGAATAATCATAATTTTCCCCGTTGATTGCTAGCATCACTTTGTACAGTTTCAGTTTGCAGGGCAATTTTTACAATCTCTTATTGCCACTCAAAGCAAGAACTGCCTGTGTTTCCAAAATTATCTTGTTTTGTAAAATAATTGAAAGTAAATATTCTATATGTTCTTAAGTTTAGAAAGTCCCAAGTATGCCATTTACAAAGAGAATAGCCTTTGGGCCGGGCGCGGTGGCTCACGCCTGTAATCCTAGCACTCTGGGAGGCCGAGGTGGGCGGATCATTTGAGCTCAGGAGTTCGAGACCAGCCTGAGCAAGAGCGAGACCCCATCTCTACTAAAAATAGAAAGAAATTATATGGACAGCTAAAAATATATATAGAAAAAATTAGCCGGGCATAGTGGCGCATGCCTGTAGTCCCAGCTACTCGGGAGGCTGAGACAGGAGGATCACTTAAGCCCAGGAGTTTGAGGTTGCTGTGAGCTAGGCAGACGCCACGGCACTCACTCTAGCCTGGGCAACAGAGTGAGACTCTGTCTCAAAAAAAAAAAAAAAAAAAAAAAAACAAACAAAAACAAAGAGAATAGCCTTTGAATGAACTTCTATTACAAAATATGTTTATTGGGAGATGTTCATATACTTTCTTATTGATACATCATATTTATACATATTTATGGGATACATGCAATATTTTGATACATGGGTCGAATGTGTAATGATCATGTCACATTATTTAGGATAGTTATCACTTCAAGTATTTATTATTTCTTTGTGTTGGGAACATTTTGAATCCTCTCTTCTGGCTATTTTGGAATATATAATACCTTGTTTTTAACTGTAATCACCCTACTGTGCTATCAAATATTAGGACTTCTTCCTTCTATCTAACTATGTTTGTACCCAGTAACTTAGCTCTCTTCATCCCCTCCTCACAGTACACCCTTCTTAGCCTCTGGCGACTGTCATTCAAATCTCTACCTCCATGAGGTCAAGTTTTTTAACTCCCGCATATGAATAAGAACATGCAATATTTGTCTTTCTTTACCTGGCTTATTTCACTTAACAATTCTATCCATGTTGCTACAAATGACAATTTCATTTTTTTATAGCTGAATAATATTTATTTGTGCATATATACCACATTTTCTTTATCCATTCCTCCATTGATAGACGCTTAGGTTGATTCCGAATCTCCTTTTTATTATCAGTGTTATACATAAAATGTAATCACATGTAAATAAATGCATTGTGACTGATAGAATTTCTCAGAAGAAAACCTCATTGATTATTCACTGTTAAATTGGAACTAAACCATGAGCATAAATGAGCACAGAGGGAAGGTAAAACTCGGTGGAAATCAACCGGGAGGAGGTGTGGGAGGAAGGAAGGGGAAAAAAACAACCTAAGGGGTACCATGAACACTATTTGGATGATGGGCTCACCTATAGCTGGGACTCAAGCATTACACAAATGATCCATATAATATAAAACATTTGTACCCCTTAATATTTTGAAATAAATAAAAAAAATCCCAGGGATATAATGGTTATTAAAATGGAATACAAAGGAGTAGAATCAGGCATTTATTTCTTTGTTTAACAAATATCCACAGAGCATCTAATATATTCCAGGATAATGGTGGGCACTTTAGAAGAAAAAGCAACTAGAAGCTTTAAATTTAGACCACTAACTTTAGTAAATTCCTCAGAATGAACTTTAATTTTTATATTATTTAATATGATGTCCTTATTTGACCAACATATATGCCATTTGTGTTTCTCTTGCTATAACCAAAAAAGGGACATGACTTTCAGTTCACATCATGGCATGGAGAATAATAAAACAGTTGCAAATCTTTTTGGAGTATGTGTCATTTAAGGGAAGTACGATAAATAGAAACAATGGTGAATGTGACTGCTAAAATAGTACGGGAGAAGTTCTTTCCTTTTATGCATGTAATATAGTAGATATGAATTGACATTTATTAGGGCTTCTTATGTTTCAGGCAGGGTCCTAAGCAATTAGCATGTTTTATCTCATGTAATCCTTATGAAAATTAAACTATTGGTATCCCTATTTTACAGATGAAGAAGCTAAACTTTATAAAATATAGGCATATTTTTTAAGTTTGCATGGTAGACCACTGAAACAGAATCAACAGTTTAGACACAGAGAGCAGTGACCTGAATAAGAGAACAAGAGGCTAGCCAATCCAAAGCAAGGTAGATACATTATGGATAGACATAATCATTCAGGGAAAAAAAAAAAGCATTTCAACTTGCTAGTGAGTTTTGATCTAGGTAGTAGAGATTCCTATTTCTTAAATTGATGGTAATGTGGACCTAGGATAATTAGTTCACATTGCCAACAAAGAACAGGATCCAGTAACTCTAATTTGTCATATGCTTATGGCATTTATTAGGTTTTATTTTTTCCTTAGAATTTCACTATTTTTGTACCTATGCTGCAAAAGACCTTCATTTTCATTTATTAGCTCTTTCTAAGACTTATAGAAGGTGCCTCTTTCCCTTTTGAAAGTCTTTGATTAGAATTCATAAAGTTATTTTAATTAAAAATGGATTACATATTAGATCATAAAATGCAATACTGTGCTTACAAATGGGAAATAGTACAAACTACATTATCTTTAGGTGAATTGAAATAACCTTAAAAGTATAATGTAAACACAAAAAAATTAAAAATGAAACTGGATATTCAAAAACATTCCTAAATATTGAGTATAAAAGTTTAAAAATAAGTATTAAGTACAAAAAAATTTAAAACTAGATACTTAAAAACACATTCCTAAATAAATACTGAGTTTAAAAATAAAAATGTAATAATAATCACAGAACAACTATGACAAGGTAAAAAAAACGGGAAACAGTTCATATTAAAGCTGTTTGCAGCAAGACTTAAAATCTCATTAGAAAATCATATTTAGGAAACGTGAAATAAAACACTGTAATTAGAAAGTCAGAAATTCCCTTTTTGAAATGGATTTTACTCAAATTGTGTACTGTATTAAATGCATGTGTTTAAAGTTGAAGAATAGATAACTGACTCAGTTTTTACATTGTTCTCCTTGACAATTGTCTTTAAAGCCTGTATGCTTACAATGTAATTTTTACCCTCACAATTAAAAAAAAATGAAAAGATAACCGATTAATTTTTTGCTTAATTTTTTTATCAGTTTTCCATACGTTCACTTTATATACCCTATGTTCTTTCAACTTATATATTCAAGTCTTTAATTCAGGATAGTTTTTCTTGTATTACAGCAATGACTATTAGTTTCCTGATTTTGTTTGTGTCATAATTTACACTGCTGTTCTTTGCCCTCTATATCAACTGTTTTTTTTTTCCACCTCGTTCTGTATTCTCTGCACTAATAGTGTCTGACCTTTGTCACAATCTTCATCACAGCTTATTCTCAACAAATTTGACTGCATAAAATTAATAGCATCTGTGCATAAACACATATAAAGTAACTTAAGGCTACATATTTCCAACATATATTCCATTTAAGGGTCATTTTTTATACTTCTTGAATGCTTTCTCAAGAAAAATAAGTAAAATGTATCATCAGTACTGAAAACTACCCAATGGCCGGAACATTCCATCAAACTGAAATCAGAATGCATATGTTCAAAAATAGTAAAACATAAATGTTTGGTATTAACAATAATCAAGGAATAATGGTTATTTTTGCTTATCTAGAAGTGAAACATTATAGAAATTATAAAAATATTATAGAAAGTCTTAATGATTAAATCTTTTCTAGAAAGTTTGATTCAATTTTTACTATCTGTAACTTTTTTTGGAAATTAATATGAAACATATTACACACTTCACCCAATACCTGTTTTCATCACATCGTTATTTACTCTAATTTAAAAATGAAAATAGGCATATATTCACTGTCCTCTTCTTAAAGTGCTCTGAAGCCCTCTCTTCTCTATATAAATGCTTATTCATTTTTAGAGTTCAGAGCCCAATTATGTACTCAGGAGTCCTCCCCGATGTCCCTCATTACAACAAATCCTTCTTTTTAGTTCTCCCATTAAATGCCACATAGATCCTTTGAGTCACACTGATCAAAGTTACAAGCTTACATTCATTATCATGTGATTAGTATTTTTTCTCTGTCAGACGGTAAGTTCGATGAAGGTAAAGATTGCCTTTAGCTTTATCTGTATTTTATCATAAGCACACAGTGCAATACTTTTCATGTGAATTCCTAATAAGTATAGCAGAATAAGTCAAGTTTCATTTAGTGGACAAAAATAAAAGAATTATGGTAGATAGGAATACATATCACCAAATTATTAATATGTTTTGGCTGGAGAAGAATGTTTATAATTATATGGCAAACAGGTATAATAGGATATTAAGAGAAAAGGTGGTGATAAAATTGTTCTATCAAATGTTATAAAAACGTACAATAAACTTGAATATGTCAAAGGGGAAAACCAGAATTTTAACTGGATTTCCATGGTTGATAGGATTTGTAGTGCATTTCATTTTCCGTTTGCACTTTACTCTATTTCCCAAATATCTCTATTAATGAATTTTATTTTATAGTTATCTGTATGAACTTTAAAAGACAAAACTTTCAATTCATTTACTTGTTTCATAGGTGTATTAGATATACATATATCCATGCAGAAAAGCTTATTTAACTTTTAACTAAAAGATGCTTTTACATCTCTATCCCCAAAAACAGAACTTGAGTACAAGATTTATATATAGAAAAATGTTTAGAGCAGTATTACTTATCATACATAAAATTAATGTGACCCTAATTCCACAGCAATTTTATAGTAGCTAATATTTTAAGAGTTAGCTACCTGATGCATTTTGATGCAGATTCTATCACAGGTATGACAATAGATGTTTAATAATATTGGGAAAGACTTTAAATATATTCTTAGATTAAAAAATGCAACTTTCAAAATAAGAGTGTATTAATCTTTATTTGTAAATATGTTTATATAAATAAATACAATTTATGTGCATACACATAAAACAAGAAATACAACTGTTAATACACAAGATGAGGTTATCAAATAATTATATTTTTAATATTTTTATATATTTCAACATTTTCACCATAAGCAAGGTGCCTTTAGGGATGTTGTTTTAAATGCTGCTTTGTGCATTACTCCATGTGATCTCGGAAAATTACATAACCTATTTTTTTAATTTTAGAGTAAGACAAATAACACATGTCTCAGATATTTGTTATTTAGGTAAAAATGTAAAATACTTAAAATTTTGCCTTTTAGAACTCATTAATGCAAAAATAAAAAATTAGTAGTATTTTTCTTTTTATTGTTAAAAATTAAAAACAAGATATTTTGGGGTGTCATTACATTATAGGCCATACTAAGTACAGAGAGATTAAATATGCCTTCAAAGAGTTTAATCATACAAATTAATAATAGATTTCATTTGTATTCTAAATATCATTAGGTTACTAGAAGAAAAGTACGTGTAGAAAACAAAAATATTTTCAGCACTTTAGATTGCAAAAGTATCATCCCCAAAGGTCAATTACATATCACACAGTACTGCTGATTATAGGATACTTATATCCAATAAACACTGCTTGAATTATGTCTACATATTTGATAATCCAAAATATGAGCATTTGCATGACATCGTCTTTTCCTACTCTCTAGCATTTGGAAACAGGCAAGTCACGGTATCTGCTATCAGTTTTCTGGTATGTATCATATATATTATTTGCTATTCATGCTTTAATTTTGGTAGTGTTAAGAATACAAAACAGATTGCATTTGAGGATTTGTCATGTAGAGAATATGATCTATCTTTATAGCATATACATAATGATATAAAATGAAGTAAATCAAATAACCTCTTATAATCAAGTCTTTAGCTCCATAAATCTTTTAATCAAAATGTAATTATCTATAAAGGATTATTAGAATTATTTAAAATATAAATAATTGAAAAAACATAGTGATTCTTATTGTCTACACATTTACCAATTTTTACAAGCCAATAAGAGCAAAATTTTTACAAATCTAACAGATTAACATCCAAAAACCACTTTGACAAAATTATTAATTTATCTAATTTAAGATGAATACAAAGTTTCCTTATTTTAACAAACATAGCTCTTTCCAAATTGTCTGCAGTCCAGTTCTTTATATCATTCTGTGTAACTAAACATAAACATTTACTTCATTGTATAAAATCAACCTGGGAACACCAGATTCTCAGTTATTTCTGAAATGCATTAATTTTTTAATTAGACATTTATTTAGCTCTTATATGCTATATAATTCTAAGCTTTCATCCTTCATGTATGTTCTTCCTTCATCTCTCTTCTTGATAAATTAATAAGCTCCCATGATTCATGTACAAGTCCATATCCCTTGTGAAATTTGTATTTAACAATTTATCTCCAAACATTTCATGCAAGGCATAAATCACCCACTGCACTTGGTAGACTCACACATGACCCTATCTGTGTGTGTGTGTGTGTGTGTGTGTGAGTGTGAACTAATAGCTTAGGTAGTAACATTCTCTACTAGTTGGCTTTGAGAAAGGCAGGTCTGTCTTTATCTTTCCAGCACCTAGTTTTGTATAGGAAGAACTCATTACTTACTTGAATGAATGATACAACTAATTCATTTGATTATAATTTCTTTAGTAAATGTGCTGTAAATATATCACAGAGTCTTTTAATTTTCCATATGCGTAAATTGTTCATTGAAAGTAATTCTGCAGTTCATTTGTTGCAATGACTTTATTCCTAATCCGTATTTTACCTAGTCTAATGTTCTCTTCATATTAACTACTCAGTAAATTTGAGCTAATGGAAGAATGAATTCATGGGTAAACAAAATAATAACCACATATTTGGCCCTCAAGTATGTTTTAGATTAATATCTGATTATTCTTCTGATTTTTATCCTCCTTATTATGTTGTTCACTTTTTTACCAACTTGTTTACTATAACGTATTTCTGCATATTTATTAAGAACACTCCATTTTCACTAAATATTATTGATTTCTTCCCTTTCCTGAAATACAGTAAGCTATGTATTCCTTCCCCTTCCTCAAATATGTTTGGCATTAGTATAAAACAAAAATTTTAATAAAAGTAATAGCTTTTCTTTAAAACTCTTGTCATAAACATGTTATAATATTTTTTTTAAAAGTTAAAGGAGGCATAATTAGAAATAACAAAATTCTAATAGTTTGCAATTACACGTTTTTTTCTCCCAGACTTTTAAAAATTCTGGCTGCTTTTTAAGCTACTAGTTCTCACTGTTCACATATATCTTTATTAATAGATGGTATTTTATACATCCCCCTCAGGCACAAATGAATTAAAGCCTAAGATGCAAACCTACACAAATATTGATAAATAACAGAATAGACTACATCCAATACAGAAGTAGTGGATAAATTTGATAACTTTAATTCCACATTTCTAAGCACATAACATGCATTGCTTTTAATTATAGGTAGTACTAAGTATATGTGATAACCTTACTTGAAGGTAAAAATACTGAACGTAATTATATTCCATAGAAAATTGAAATTTAGAAATGAGACAGAAGGGCCACTGTGAGGCTCTTACAGACATAAATTGTGTTGAGAAATCAAGAAGGCCTGCTAGTCCTCAAATTTCTTAATAATGATCAATGTAAGCAAGGCACATTTACTTTCACAAATAATATATGATATTAAGATACAAGTTTTAGGAATTTGAATCTAATGCCAGATATAATAACTAATGAATTGATCAAGTTTGCACATAAGCACCTAAATTGAAGAGGCCAACCATTCATTGTAAGTATTACATTCTATAATTCAAAATTCACTTTTTGTTCATAATAACTGAATTTCATAATAAAAGTATAGTAATTAGAAATTCAAAATTTCAATAATTTTATGAGCACAGTAATATAAGTTATCATAAGTTAAAATATTTATGTGTACTTAGACATTGTAATACTGGCTAACTTTGGCTACTGTCAAATAGCATTTCAGTTTAGATGAATATGCATTAAGTACTAAAGTAGAAACTAATTTCCCAAGGTCCCAATAGCTGATAAATTTCATAGTTGAATCTCTGTAATCATATCTTTAGCAAGAATTTTTCTTTTTTTTTAAATTTTTCATAATAGAAAATAAATAAAACATAAGCTATAACTAGTTATTATTAGTATTATTGTTATAAATCCAGAAAACTAAAATAGCTGAAACTGAAAACAAACCAAAGTATATCGAAAATATTTTAGCAAAATCTATATATCAATTAAATTAGTACAATGGCTATTTGTTATTTATTGCTCAAATGATAAAATTATAAGTAAGATATTGCATCTTCCAAAATCAATAATAACAATAGCAATGCATCTAAACCATTTTTCCAACACCTAAAACTGTTGGGAGAATGATTACATGAAAAGGTAAAACAGATCATTTTCATTCAGATAAAAATATTATGAGATCATATTATAAACATGTTTTTACTGTAGAAACCAATGGAATTTAATAAGACAAAATAACAGCCTATTTGATGGCTACAAATTCTATCTTAGAATGTTTGGATTTTGTTCTACAGACACATCATTTTCATTTATTTAAGGGAGAGAATGCTTAACTTGATTAGGTTTGTAAAGAAGAGCAATATGGCAGACTGAGGTGGGGGGTGGGGGAGAGGATGGGTGTATGCCCACACAATGAGTGCATTGCGCACCATTTGGGGAATGGTAATGCTTGAAGGTGCAGACTTGGGAAAGGGGGGTGGGGAAGGGAAGGATATATACCTACATGATGGGTGCAACGCGCACTATCTGGGGATCAGACATGCCTGGAGCTCTGACTTCGGGGGAAATGCGGTACATGGACAACGTATGTAACCTGCAATTCTGTATCCCCCATAACAATAAGATAAAAATAAAATAAAAAAAAAAAAAAAAGAGCAATATGTAAATAACATAAAAGTGGATCACTGAAAGTTGCCCTCTTTCTACCCCTGTTTTGGTCATTGGTCATTGGTCATTGGTATGTTTCCAATGTTACGGCAGGATAATAGAATGTTACTGACCAAGACACAGTACCTAGTCATAAACAATGGACATCTTTACTGCTGAAATCCAGCATACTCTGATTCAAACATGTTTTTTAATCTGAGTGCAGTGGGATTTAATGTGGAATATTTTCAGGAAACTTTGTAGAGCACAATATGATGCATGATACATCATTTCTAATATATTAACTAAAGTTCTTTATGTGTTATTAACTTGACACTCCCCAGTGCACATTGTTCAATATTTAGTAATACTGATTAAAAATAAAATTAAAAATTCAGAGAATGAAAGTACAGAGTGTACTGAAAAAGTAAAAATGTTTTACTTTCTAAATCAAAGCAATTAAGGGAAAATGATTTTCGTTTGTGAACACAGAGATTCTTTCAATTATATTAGCTGACAATTTCATATTTTATATTTATTCATATGATGATAACTCTGAAGAAGAGAATGGACTATTGAATCATTAAACCTAGCTATCATTCAAATGAATGCTAGTTTGAAGCAAAAGTAGTCAAATTACTCAATAAAGAGTACATGATATAAGCAGAAATGAATATATTAAATACCTTTGTTTAGATTATGTTAAGCCACACCTATGAATCCAAATGTAAAACCCATTTAAATTTTCAATATTTAGGATTCTAAAGTTCATTTTTACTTAAAACATACATATCTAGTGGCTTTTTTTAATTGTGGGAAGAAGAGCACATAACATAAAATTGACCATCCTAACCATTTTAAGTTACACATTTCAGTGGTGTTAAATATATTCACATTGTTGTGCAAAATTTACTTTTTGAACCTAGGCTATCTTCTCCTTTATGACAAAGGCAGTTCTTACAAAGTCCCTGAGTTGTTTATCTCTCTTTCTGTGAGTGTGTTATAAGATATAAACCTTTTTTTAATATATAAAACTTTTTGAAAAAAGTAAAATTGTGAAAAATGATCAATTTTTATATAAGTAAGCCAAATTTAATGCCTTGAATTCTTTTTTTATACTACTATAATGTAGGAAAAAACTGCTGCTTCTTGTATATAGTGTTTAAATATTTCTTTCTAAATATATATGAACAATGTCTTGTTAGTATTTTTTTGCTCTGTTTCTACATAATTATTGTCTACAATATTTTGGTCATCTGTGTTTATAGGGGCCATGCATAGGTTATAGTAGGTACCATAAGATATTTTATTATCTAAGATAATTTAAACATTAAGAATGTAAAATCAAATTTCTTAATAGCAACTACCCTTGTTAGGCTATAATATACCAAATGAAGACATCTAATTTAGGTAAGAATCAATCCAGGAGAAATGTGTAAGTCATACTGAGAAACATTCCAGTGTTTCACATTTAATGTGACTCTGAAATTTTAATCAGTGATGAAAAATATATTAAGCTTTATAGCATTGACTGAATTTTCTAGTCTTAGTCTTGACCTAAGAGAAAATCATATCAACCACTTTTATCTAGGTAAGTTAGTATTGCAACCTGTATTGGACTCACCCAGAGGTGTAAAAGTCAGTGCTTAAGATGGAAATTACAACTAGTCACCACTGCTTTTTAAAATCAATGAGAATTTGTGAAGTTAACAAGCCAAGCATCTCAAAGCATACAGATAGAATCGTTTTTTTCACCCCGTCCCCAGAATATTCATAGATAGAAATTTCATCAGTAGACAGCAAGATGAAAAATTTGGCTTTTTATTTTCCACATTTTTTCTACCTTTATATTTTTTATATTTTTCATTTGGGTACATAATTGGGTTTCTTTGAGGGGGTACCTAGTGATAAATTATGTCATAAGTAGAAGGTTACTCTAGTGTTTTAACTGAAATCTAAACGCTATTTTATTCATGGCCCATATTTTGAGATGATTGATGTTTTAATATTTAGTTTTGTTGTGATAAATAGGAACACTAAATATTTTTATTGTTGAATGACTATAAAAATATCAATAATCTCAAAGCAAATATGTTTCATCAGAAGAATAGCCGTAATTTTGTAAATATATATTTTTTCGCAAGTATTTGGTAATTTTCTTATTAAATATTTTTACAATATATTCCATTTTGTGTTAGGTTCTGTGAGTGATGAAAAAAATATGATAGAGTGGCTGGATTGAAAGATGAACAAAATATTTGAAGACCAAACAGACATGCAAGAAACCATTAATTTAGTAATTACGTGTTTTGTAGTGCTGACAATGTGTGAGATAGTAATACAACTTTAAAGAAGTGAGATCAATGTAGGGTAATCTGGAGAAGTATTTACTGATTAAATTTGTAACTAAAATTATCATGATAATTTTATTGAGCAAACAATATGTCAGGTACTTGACTTCATTCAATTACCATAAAATCCCTAGAGACAGAAATTAATTTCTGCCATTTAGATGAAAAAACAGAATTCCAAATGCATAATTCACTTAATCTGTCATACTTAGTAAATGAAAGACGTGGCATGTGAATATAGGCCCATGCAACCAAAAGCCGACAGTCCTACCCACATCCATATGTAAAAAATTACAACTGAAAAATTATCTGAAAATTCAAAATTCAGCTTTGTCTTCATAATGATAACTTGAGAAACTAGAAGCCTTTTATGTATTTATGTTGTGTAATTATTTTTGTGCAAAATTGGTCATTGTATTGTTTCCTGGCTTTTCAAATATTGTTTTAATATCTTTGGTATATTTGTTACATTATATCCTGATAAAATTAATCTATTAAAGTTGATTATTCCAAGTGACATGTTTGTATAACAGTTCTAGATGATGAGAAATGGATTTTGTTTTCTTTTTCAATCTATTTCCTAAAATTTAGAAAGTATTGAAATATAAGCCAATTTTTCAGTCTGAGAGTCACCTAGAAATTAGATAGTTATATTATTACTACTATATTATTACTATATATATGTTATTACTATAATTCTCAGAACTATTATAATTACAGTTCTGTAGAACTATTATGATATGTGAAGAAGTGCATGTAGAGATGGTTGGAAAGAAAAAAAAATCAGATATATTTTAAGACATTAATAGCATTAAAGGCACTGAGTTAAAAGGGTGCTCAGCTTTTAGAACATATTATGGTTAAAAGCTGAATAATACTAAACAATAAATATTTTGAATAACATAATCTCTTGTCAATAATATAGTATTTCTCTGTTGAACACATACTTGGTGTTAAATTAAATAAGGTATATATGGCAGGTAAAGGAAGGATTTAACCTTCACAGGATACATGTTCCAAAATGGGAACATTATGTGTCCCAGGAGATAGTGGTAAGTCCTTGATTTTCAGTGGCCTGCTAAAGGGGACAACTAGTGGAGCGTACATGATCAAGGAGTCATATGATAGACAATCAGCAAGTGTCTCAAGTGCTTTTGTGGGACAGTATGACTTATAATAGGTTTTCTAAACTTGGCTGCAACCTGCTGGGAATCAAATTATCACCCCTGTACTAGAGAGGTTGTTACCATGTTAATGAACTGGGAATATATAAACCTATGCCATCAGTCATCGGCAGCATGAATTGTCACTTCATGGTATGTAATCTACCCAGATTAAGAAATACGAAGCAGATAATCTGCACCATCTGATTAACAAGGCAATTTGACCTGGTTATCAAAAGGGTTCAAGAATATCTTCAGAATTTTCAAACTCATGGTAACTAATTATTTTGATTCAATATATATGAACAAACAACTTTTTTCCTTGTTATAGTATAACATTTTCTTTTCTTAGAATGAGTGTAAAAATATACTTCTTGAATCTTTAGAATTAATGTACTATATGAATTTTGTATACCTTTAGAATACATTTTGAAAAATACAAATGAGTATATCACACTGAAAAGGTTTAAAATGTTTTGCAGATTTGTGAAGCTGGAAATCATTTCATCAATGTAATGTTGTCTCATCCCTATCACACAGGTTAGTTCCTTGTTACTTTTTATCTTTTCTAGAGTGGATTATGTTAATAATTATTTTAGAAATCCTTACACCATATTTTTTTTAAAAGGAAAATAGCAATGGTTGGAAACTCTTAAATAAGAGTATGCCACTCTTTTTGCCCTTTTATGTCTAAGTTTTCCAAATGTTTGCATTAAATCATATTCCCTAATAATATTTTTTCTAAAATGAAGCCTGCATGTACACAATCCCCCCCACACACCATACACTAAACAATAATCTTGCTTAAAAATGTGAAAAAATAAGTCTGGGTATGGTGACTCATGCCTATCACAGTACTTTGGGAGGTCAAAACAGGAGGATTGCTTTAGGCCAGGAGTTTAAGACGAACCTGGGCAACATAGTTAGACTCTGTCTCTACAAAGAAAAAGGAAAAAATTATCCAGGCATGGTGGCACTTGCCTGTAGTCCTAGCTACTTGGAAGGCAGAAGTGAGAGGATCACTTGAGCCCAGGAGTGTGAGGTTAAAATGAATTATGATTGCTCCACTGTACTGCAGCCTGGGTGATAGAGCAAGACCCTATATCTACTAAAAAACAAACAAACAAAACCCTAAACCTAATTATTAAGAAGTAAAGCAAGCAGAATGAAATCAATTGATGAGTATTCAAATTATTTAACTCTCAATATTAACTTAATTTGCACAATATTTGATACAATCCCATTATTTCAAATAACTTCTTAACTTTTTTCCTAGTAAGGGTGATCTTGCTTTGAAAAACTCAGTGGCAATAAAATAACAATGCCTGAGAGCACTTAAGTTTAGTCATATATGCTAAATATATTTGAAAAAGTTTATAGTGCCTATGTCATTTAAAGATATTTTTTGTAAATCAGCCATCTCCTTTAGGTTCAATTATGGGTAAGGATTCCCAGCTGCTTAGTGTATATAATACATAGTTAGAAATTTCAAATAGAAATGGCCAATATTTGGGCTTCATATTATTAGCAGTCCAGCTGAAAACATGAAAGCATATTTATCTTTTTGAGTATTTTTTTTATTATTTCAGCATATTACAGGGGTACAAATGTTTAGGTTACATGTATTGCCTTTGCTCCACCCATGTCAGAGCTTCAAGCCTGTCCATCCCCTAGACGGTGTGTGCTGCACCTATTTGGTGTGTATAAACCCATCCCCTCCTGCTGCCTCCCACCTGCCCGACACCCAATGAATGTTACTACTATATGTGCATGTTTAAGTGTTGATCAGTTAATACCAATTTGATGGTGAGTACATATGGTGCTTGTTTTTTCCATTCTTGTGATTCTTTACTTAGTAGAATGGGCTCCAGATCTATCCACCATAATATAAGGGGTGCGAGATCACCAGTGTTTTTGTGGATGAGTAGTACTCCATGGTATACATATACCACATTTTATTAATCCACTCATGTATTGATGGGCACTTGGGTTGTTTCCACATCTTTGCAATTGTGAATTGTGCTGCTATAAACATTCTAGTGCAGATGTCTTCTCACGTATGTTTTAACTCCCATCTGAATATCTTAACATTCCCTTGCTTGTCAAATTTCTGGCAGTTGGTGAAACATTAAATACATTTCAGAATAATTGTAATATATAATAAAATACATAGAATTATAAGGGGAAATTTTATTAGAATATTTGTGAATATATGAAAAAAGCTGTATATGAGATTGTTTCTTATTACAACATTGCATAACATTGTGTTGACTACTCAACATTTTGAGTATTGATCGTTTATATATATGGATATCTAAAAAAATTGTATTATGATTTAAAAGTATCTGTGCTTTATCTTAGTGAACAAAAATTACATATAAAGCCAATGCTATTATGGGCTTTTTGACTTCATTTGTATTGGAGTAAAGCCTACATTTTGTTAAGAGATTGAAAGTCATTTTCATATAAGCCAAACACAGAGATATAGTGAATTCCCTTTGAAGGTATCTGAACCCCAAATGAAAAATTTCTGATACACTAATGTATTATTTTCTTTTGATTTTTTAGTGGATAAGCAAAACATAATGCAATCTAATAATAATGCTAACATTGCCAAAGTTATAAATACTACCAGTTCTAGTCTTATCTCTGGCTGGCTAACAATGTGACCTTGCACAGTCATCAAGGAGCTAGGCTGGCTTGGGCCCCTGCCTACCGGCAGACACCAGCAGGAAACTGTGGAGAAGAGGAAGGGGGAGAGAAGTGATGCCCATTGCAGACTGCAGGTTTGTGAATCTCAGGTGGACCTGCCTCCATAAGCAGACTTCCTTGGTGGGTAGGGCCACTTCAGCCCCTCCCTGGCATCTCTGCCCAGAAGCTGGGAGCAGACCTTTGATGCCTGCCAAAACAGCTACCTTGCCAGCCTTTGTGGAGCCTAAGGGCAGGCTTACCCAACTCAGCCCCACTCAGCTGCACTCCTCCACCAACCTGTGCTGTGGCACTCAAGTGTGCTTCTCCTGAAGGACTAAAGCTGGTCACAGGACCCAAAAACAACATTGCAGCTTGCTACTTCCAGCAAGCATCTCTTACTGATGGAGAGGTCAATTTGCACACCCTTTACAACATTTACTGACTCAGTTTTACCGTGTGTGTGGGCGGCCAAGGAGTGGCCATTTAGGGGAGCGCATACCACTCTGCACAGAAAAACTGCACTACTGGATAAGAGTGGAAAGAACCCAGCCAGGGGCCTTAGCATACAAGTTTAGCCCCTTCTCCCATGAACAGCCCTCCCAGAATGGAGAGTTTGTCCTGACTCTCCTACCAGTGGTTCCCCCTAGTGGCTGGAATAGCAAAGCCTTTCAGGCTTCTGCAATGTAGCCACAAACTACCGTGCTCCCTCCCCACCTCAGTGGTAGTGGAGACCAAGAAACCCCCTGTGAGCTATAGAGCCCCTCCTAAACCTTGGAACACTCAAATATTCCACCTGGGGACCAGAGTCTACCATGGACACTAAAGCGCATCTCGGTAGCTGGCTCTATCACACAAACATTAACCAATGACATGGAGAAAACCAATATAACTCATCATAGCATCTTCCAACTCAAGAAAATAGAGTGTGGCTGATTGACACTCACAAGTGCCACCCACCATCACTGAGTATAAGTTGGGGAACATAACTCACTACACACTGTTGGGAAGAGGTGAAGACAGCAGGTCAGAGTTAACCTGAGAGGTACACCAAAGCTCCTAGAGCACTCCCATAGGCAATCCATGACCAGCACCTTTCTCTCTGGCATGCTCAGGAATTGATCTTTGGGGACCCAGAGACAGGCCTATAAGCCAGGCCTAGCACCCATAGGTCTCAACAGAGAGGTCAGATGAAAAGGAAGCAGTGAAAGAACTTTGGAAACATGAAAAATCATAGTGAAAGGACATCTCCATAAGAAAATAATAACTCCGTACTAATGGATACCAACCAAAATGAAAGACTGAAATGACAGATGAAGAATTTCAAATATGGATTATATGGGACCTAAATAAAATACAAGAGAAAATAGAAATCCAACACAAAGATACTGCAAAAACAATGCAGGAAATGAATGAAAATTTACTAAGAAAATCTAATTATTAAAAAAAAAAATCAAACAGAACTTCTGGAAATGAAAAAATTTATTCAAGGAAATACAAAGCAGTGGAAAACCTTGAGAATATGCTAGATCAGGCAGAAGAAAGAATCTCAGAGCTTGAAGATAACACCTTTGAATTAAATAAGTCAGTCAAAGAGAAAATCTGTGAAACAAGAAGAACAAACAAAACTTACAAGAAATATGGGATTATGTAAAGAGGATTAACATAAGAATCATAGACATACCTGAGGGCAAAGAAGAGAATACACAAGGGTTGGAAAACCTATTTGAGGGCTTAATTGAGGAAAGTTTCCCTGGCCCTGCTAGAAATCTGGATATCCAGATATAAGAAGCTCAAATGACCCCTGGGAGATTCATTATGAAGAGGCAATCACCACAACACATAGTTGTCAGACTGGCCAAGGTAAACACGAAAGAGGCCCTCCTACAAGCTGTAAGGTGTAAGCAGCAGGTAACTTACAAAGGAAAACTCATCAGACTAACTGAAGACTTCTCAACTGAGACCTTACAAGCCAGAAGGGATTGGAGCCCCATTCTCAGTCTTCTCAAACTGTGATAGCCAGCCTACAAAACTAAGTGTCTTACATGTATCTACAAAACTAAAGACATTGTATAACAAAGACATCTGCACTTGAATGTTTATAGCAGCACAATTTACAATTGCAAAGATGTAGAAACAACCCAAGCATACATGAGTGGATTAATAAAATATGGTATCTGTATACCATGGAGTATTACTCATACATGAACAAAATGGTGAACTAATACTTTTTTTTAACAACCTGGTTGGAACTGGAAGCCATCCTCCTAAGTTAAGTATCACAAGAATGGAAACACAAACAGCACATGTACTCAGTATTAAATTGGAACTAAATGATTTTTGTAAAAAAGGAGATTATCATAGGAACACAAAGCTGACTGTATATTGCTTATGGGAGGGATCTAGGTTGTGTGCTCCTTATGAGAATCTATTTCCTGATGATCTGAGATGGAACTGAAGTGGTGATGCTAGTGCTAAGGAAAGGCTGCAAATATAGAATATGATTAGCAGAGAGGTTTGACCGCACAATAAATATAGTGTGCTTAAATCATCTGGAAAAACGTTTCCCCCCTCCCTGGTCCATGGAAAGATTGTCTTCCATGAAACTGGTCCTTGGTGCCAAAAATGTTGGGGACCTCTACTCTGATATCTTTCTCGTTTGAGCTAACTTCTCATATACTATTCCTCTCTTGGAAATAATGCCTTCAACACAAAAACTTCTTGCCTTGCTACTTTCAAATAATTTCATTTCAGATCTTTATATCCAATATTCTGATATATTGGGTCTCAGACCTTTTTCAAGGTGTAACTTTGTCTTCTGATCATCAATTCTAGCTATCCAAACACCCAAAGATTCATTTTCCTGACATAAAATCCTTATCCGACTATCAGTTCCTGTGTCAGCTCTAAATGAGTCTTTGCTATGTTTGGCTTTTTACTTCCTCACTTACATATTAATTGAATTTTGTTGTAATTTCTATTAAAGATGCTTAGGCATGGGTTATATATAGAAGAACCATTTAATATTGATTGTACAAACAAGTTGTAACAAGTCATGTTCTCCAGTTGGTAGAGTTTGATATGAAAAGTAGTTTAAAGGAAGCTTATTAGAAAATGTGGATAAGAGGGAAGGGCATTAAAGTAGCCCTAGAACAATATTGTAAATGTATATTATGGTCCATTTTAAAGAAAAGGAAGCTGTTCTGAGACCCTTTTCTAACAGAGGTAGAAAAAAATACATTTTTCAACTCAGAGTCATCTCCATATACCCAAGACTGGGTTAATCTGCTTTGGCAAAGATATTATATCTGGTAATCAGTTGCAGTAGTAGATAATGAATGATCAAGTTTGCAGTACCTCACTGTTATTCTCCAACAAACATCTGACTTTTACAGGGGCTAGAGTAGTGAGTTAAATGGTGATATAATGGAGAACATCAGCCAAGAAACTTTGGATCTTAAGTTGGCACTAATTTCCCCATGGGAAGCTGTACTGCTTTATATTTACAGAAGAACAGATATAATTTCAGTCTTCCAATGGCTTTTCCCATTCAATAACTCTTTCCCCAAAGACCAAGAAATCAATGTAGAGATTATGCAAACTACAAAGTATGTATATTTCATTTATTCATTCGTGGTCTGGGGGAATGACCATTTTTGATCTCATGGATCCATTTTGTCTTAAAGTTCTTAAAATGTAGGGCTATTTCACTTTCTGTGTTATACAATTCTCCGAATAAGTGACCATAGGTCATTTAATAAAGTTCTTTTAGTAAAGAATCATGCAAATTATTACCAGGTACATTTGTTTTGGTGTTGCAATGTTTTTCCTCCTAAGGTTCCAGACTGTTTTTCCATCAGTTATTTTGGAGTCTAGAACTGATTTATGTCCCAAAATTGAAAAGGGGTAGTGAATTTTATATTACACCATCTGCCTCAAACCACTTAATTATTCATCTATAATTTATGTCTTTGTCTACAGTCTGCAGTAGCATCATCGGCTATCCAGCCATTTAGCTTCCAGGGACATTGTGTTCTATCAACCAGACATACATTTCTGTGCATCAAGCCTCTTCCAAACATGCCATGCATGATGGCTTATAACAATTAAGTGTTGTAACTGGAAGTGGGGGAAGGAGAAGGATCCTTAATTATCTTTTTTTGGCTAATATACAGACATAACATAAAGATGTCGACAAAATGTTTTCCAAAATCAGAAATGTTAAAATGCATACATATTTATCTTTATCTTGAAATGAACAGTGCATGAAATCTGCACAGCAGTTAGTATATTTTCCCTTTGATATTTCAACAATAGTTACAATTTTGAAAACAACATACTGACATTTCATTATGACTTTAGAGTTATAACTAAAAGAGATTAGTTGATTTATTATCTGATTAAATCTGACTATGGAGAATAAAACAATTTTATAATGCATATTACTTGCACAAATGTCACAGCTCAAAGTTCAACTTGAAATCATTATAAATGTGTTATCTAAAATATTTAAAGGAGAAAATTAAGTAACAAAAATCAAGTGATAATAAGTGAAGTATAATGAGAGATGTAAATAACAATACTGACTGCTGAGAAGAAATAATGTATGTGGTATTTCAGAATATTAACTATACTGATACTTCCTGTAATCCTCTTATGAGAGATTTTCACACTTTCCTGATATAAATGACATCCTTATAAAATTCCATATTATTTTCACTAATCTAATACAAAGGGAGATGTGAAGTATTTAATAATTTCTACCAAATATAATATATCTTCTTTGACACTAAAAGAGAATGTGAAGAGGCAAACAATTATTAAAACATATTTTATAATTTCTATATGTAATGCTGCTACAAATCATATGATATACAAAACAATGCTTATATATTATTTTATTTAAAAATTTAAAGAATTGATTACCCTTGTGTTTTCTGTATTTTTATACCAACATAGCTATAGCTATGGTCAGAAAGTGACAACTATTCTATTCGAGTTAAAAGTTCACAGCATTTGAAACTGGGTCTCTTCTGAGTAATTTGTGAAATAGATAGCTATAAATATGTGATGACATTTTATGTGGTATATAACTGTTCTTGGGAATTTAGTACTGTAAGTATATGTTCGGTTTGTGAAATGTAGCATCATTAACATTTTGCTTTCCTGTCTAAAAGGAAATAATGCCTGTTTCCCAAGTCCAAATTATAACCCCTTCTCATGGATGTTTTTCCTGGTTTCATGTCCTAACTACACCTATGAGGTATGTTATTTATGTATATAAATAACTGAACTTTATTTGATGACATACTAAATACATTTGCTTATGTGTTTACATGTATTGTAAATTAATACATATGCTAAAACATATGTAGGTGTTATCTATAGGTATGGGCACAGATATAGCTTTCAAGTCCAGTTACAAGCATAGGAAAACAGAACATTTCAATTTTCTCTGCAGATAAAGGAATATTTGTACAAAAATTGATCTATGTTTAATGAAGATTTTGCAGTTGTCTTATAAAATGTCTTGAGATACTTCAGGATTTTAGTTTCTATAAAATGTTTTAGAACTATGTACTCTATTTTGTTATGAATATAATACTATTTTATGAGATTGCTTATGTATTATAAATGTAAAATTAAATTATTATTATTTTGGAAATTTATTCCTTTCTAAAGCTGTTCTAATGTTTTAATACTTAAAATTATCTGTTTAAGGCCGCAAGTGAACAAATTACTAAATTAACCATAGCTACTTGTTAATTTATGTTTTAATGTAACAGATTGGATCATGGATTAGTTTCACAGTCATGACACAAACATTGCCAGGTAAGACCTAGGTTTATTGACAATTAATCAAAGTAAATGTACCTTTAACATAAGTGGTTTCTGAGAATAAGTTACTATAGTACTAAAGTTTGGCATGTTTGCAAAAGGATTTTATGTTTTTATATTGATTTTGATTTTTTGAATAGCACTTAAAATATACTGAAACATTATTTCCTGTTGATGTAACTGTTCCTTAATCCAAGCTAGGAAATGTTAATCTAAATTTATTATTAAGCGATGAGGTTTTGTTAAAAAGGAATAGTGGTAACAATGCCCTTCTTGAAATTCTTGTGCATGTGCACAGAAATGTGCATGTGCTGTGTCTTCAAATGTCCATGAGTATCTGTGAAGGAAGGGCTTGGAGTATGAATACTGGACATTTTAACACTAAGAAGTTGAAATGCATGAACTACATGTAGTAGAAGAGATATATGTAATATCCATTTCATCCATTCTTTGTTCTGTTGCACAAAAATTTTGAATTACAATTAATGTTGTTTATTATATGATGTGCATGCATAGGTGTGGGTGTAGATAGTATATGCATATAGACAACTCTTATTGAAAAATTCAAAGATAAAAATTCATTTGACAATATTTTGTGGCAGTGGGATATAAAAACATGTGGCTTTATTTTGAACTTTGCTATACATTTTCTATGTTTACTTATCCATGCAATATTGATTGAATATATGCCAGGCAATGAGTATAAGTAAAGGAAATAGATAAGAAATATTCAATATATGAGAAATATTTTAAAAGCTATATAGGGTAATGATTCTTTTTCTAATGTAACTTACTATATCCATCATAGAAATAAGAAAGAAATAATAATTATTTCTTTTTTCTTCTAGTTGGGATTTTTACACTTCTGATGAGTATCCAGATGTCTTTGTGGGCACGAAAGAAACATAAGATTTATCTGAAGAAATTCAGTTCATATATGCATAGAAAATCAGCAATGATTCCATTCATATTGTAAGAAAATATAAGTAATCTTATCTCATATAGAAAAATTCACTAAATCAGACTTAATCACGGTGGTTAACTCTTATGTTCTTGTAATACATGAACAATAGCACTTTTACTGAGTGAAAATATAAAATGGTAGAATTTTGCCAAATTTAGAATAATAAAATTGAGATTTTAATAAAAGTAGAAATTAAATTTAATAAAAGTAAAAATAAAAGTAGAAACAGAATTAATGAAGAACACATGGAATATATTTGCATAGGATTGGTCCTTGAACGTTTTTTTTTTTGTTTTGTTTCACAATACGATTGGCATAAGACAAAATATCAATAGCAAAAAAATCTGATTAAAAAATGAGCAGAAGTTCTGAACAGATCCTTCTTAAAAGAAAGCATACAAAAAAATGGTCAACATCACTAATCATTAGGGAAATGTAAATCAAAACCAAAATGAGATATAATCTCATCCCAGTTAAGATGGTTATTATTAAAAAGACAAAAAATAACAAATACTGGTAAGGATGTGAAGAAAAGGGAATTCTTACATACTGGTAGTGGGAATGTAAACTAGTATAACTATTATGGAGAATAGTATGAAGGTTCCTCAAAAAACTACAAATAGAACTACCATATAATACAGCAGTCCCCTAACTGGGCATTTATCCAAAGGAAAGGAAATCAGTATGTCAGGGAGTCATCTGCAACCCTATGTTTATTGTGGCACTATTTGCAACAGCCAAGATATAGATTTAACATAGGTGTCCAACAATAGATGAATGGATAAAGAAAATATGGTATATATTCACAATGAAATATTATTCAGTAATAAAGAAGAATGAAATTCTGTCATTCATGGCAACCTGTCTGGAACTGGAGGATGTAATGTTAAGGGAAATAAACTAGTAACAGAAAGTTAAACATCACATGTTCTCACTCATATGTGGAATATAAAAAAAGGGTAATATAGAAGTAAAGAGTAGAACAGAGGATACTTGAGGTTTGTTAAAGGATGCAAAATTACAGCTAGGTAGGAGAAATAAGTTCCAGTTTTCTATAGCACTAGGATGACTGTCGTTAACAACAATATGTTATATAGTTTCAAAGAGCTAGAAGGGAAAATGTTAAACATTCCCAACACAAAGGAATGATAAATGTTTGAGACGCTACATATGCGAATTACCTTGATCTAATCACTATACATTATATGTATCAAAATATTACTATGTATCTCATAAATATGAACAATTATTATGTCATTAAAAATAAAATTAAGTTTAAAAGTACCTGAATTGTAAAGTAAATATTTTTAAAAGTTGTGACATTTAAATTGCTGAACTTCTTACATTATTTTGACAGTAATATTTTTTCTTTATTGTTCCATCTGTTACAGAAAAGTGTCAAATATCTTATGCTAGTAGTTCAGTTGCATTATGAAATTGTGAAAATTATACCTATATTAAAAGTGAAATATTTGCACTTAGCCATGTATAATATATTTACAGTCTCAAATTCTAAAGTTTTCACTTGTGTATTTTCAAAAAATTCAGACTTTTATGTTAAGGCAAAAATTATGATGATATTAAGAACTCATAAATTCCATGTTGTCTATAGAAAAAGACAAATAGGCCTTATTTCTAATTTACAGATACATGTATATACATGACATCTTCATAAGAACAATATAAGATTCGCCAAGAAGGAGTTTTGTCGTTTGGGAAAAGGATGCATTTAATACTGTCGTAAGTGATACCAATTATAGAACAGTTCTAAGATGCTGCAGTGCACATCCAGGTTTTTATATTCCATTTATTGGTGGATTCAGTTATGGGATTGAATTTAGGATGTGGGCAATCAGTGAGAGAAAAGGAGGTTACAGTGCCACCTCCGCTTTATAGATAGTTTATTTTATAGGGAAAACAAATTCAGTCATATTTGAAATTCTGCATATTTGCTTGCTTAATAACTGTGCTAAACTTTAAGTTAAATATCAATAATATGCATGTTGTAAAATGTGACATAAAATTGACAACTGTGACCCTGAAAATTTTCATAGGCCTTGGAGTCGTTTTACTCTTAGCCTAATCAGAGGAACACTTTTGGTCCTCTCAAGTCATTTCACACTGCCTCTTATAATACTTTTGGGCTTTGTGGAATTCCTGTTGTTTTGTTGTTATGCCAATTTTATAACTGGTAGATGATCAAAGGTTCTTAAAAAAGTATTTATCAATAATCATAACTAAAGATATAGGTTGTCATCAAATTAATTTATTATGCATTCTGTCACTCAAAAACACTTAAACACTGTACCTTCCCTGCAGGAGACTGCAAACATTGAATTAGGATCAAATCAGCAATTTGAAATCCTCAATGTAGAAATCAGTTCATTTTTAAGCTTAGGAATTAAAGCCTGGCTGGTATATCCCAAACAATTTCAATAGAAAAAATAATAGGATATATAAAAGTTTTAAAAAGCCTTCAGTAGAATTAAATGAAATTAATTAAATTACATATAGTAAAAGCAGTATTATGTTTTATTCCTTTATTCCTTGGTTTACATGGGATATAATGGGATAGACATTACCTCACCATGTAAATACTTCTTTAAAATGTATGGAATTATGAATCTGATTCCCATGAGCCGTCTTCCCTAGGGCCATTTCTCTATTTATAATTTCTTAGAATGTATTTTCTCTTCATTTCTATAACTTTTTAAGAATGTACTGTTTATAAAAACATAACAAGGTGAGCAAACAAAAACTCTAAAAACTAAAAATATACCATTACTTGTTATTCTTTAGAGAAATGTATAGATCTGTAAATTCATGGCTGATATCTTCAACTATTGAGTTATTCATTGGTTTACTTGGTGTTTAATAACTCTTTTCTACATATCCAAAGATAGGTCAGTTCAGAGGGTCCTCAGCAGGATTGTTTCCTGCGAGCGATCATCCTTGGTTCTTGTATTTGGAGACAAAGAATTGAAACCAAACACCAAAGCAGTAAAAAAAAGTGAAAGAGAAAAAGCAAAGATGCCTCCGGACATGGGGTGGGGGTATCAATAAAGATTAGCAAGGGATAGCACATTCCAGAAGGGGGGACAGAAGTGAGCACATGTCCCAGCCCTGGGGTCCTTTCAGGTTCCCCTTTTCTTTCTTCTGACTCGCTCATTCTTGTGTTACTGTCCCCTGGCCAATGAGAATGTTATCTCCTCCCATCCTTTGGATGGAGGAAATTTGTACTTTATTTATTCAGGCCTGGATATGTCATGGCTTCCAAAACGTACTGAGGGTGGGCAAGCTGCAATGCTAATTTATGGTAATAATGGTATAACGAAGTCAGAGTCATTTGAGGACACTCTCGTCCATCTGCGCAGGTGCTACCCCCTGGATTTTCCCCAAATCTTAGCAAGCAGGGTGTATCTACAATGGGTACAATCTCAGCTGGACCACAGCTTTTGTTTTCACTGATCTGTAGCCCTGATTTTGTTCCTATTGTTTTGTGTCACCTGAGTTCTTTCCAGGCCGCCTGTGTTCCCTATCCTAATCTCCTGGCTCAGGATGAAATACTCAGAGACAGACTGGACCACATCTAACTGTTCTTTTTGTTCTTTTCTTTCTTTCTGATCCTGTAATTGCTTCTCTGTGTTATAAGTAGTCCATAGATTGTATATGTCAACAAGATATTTTGAGTGTTCTGAGAAATAGAATTGTCTTTTTATTTGCAATGTATTTCTGAAAAATGATATTCTCAGTGCTTCTCAGGGGCAAACTTTTTGTCATCATGTTTTAAAATGCATTATTCAAAAATAATAGTGTAGAAGCAGTGTGATAATCCATTATATTCACTCTAACAATGTCAAAATTTAAGATATTTTCTCATATGATATATTTTTATAGTCCTCAGAACATAAAACTGCTTGCTTTGCTCAGCATTTCCAAGTAGGCTGTTGTACTTCTCCAGATTTAGTGCCCTTACATGAACTGAGTTCAAGCAGTTGGAAGTGATCACTTTTCTAAACATTTAGTGAATGACAGTCTAGTTGTCAGCTGTGTAAAACTGGACTTTTCCTCAAGTAGCAGTTGCCAGAAAAAAATAATTCATCTCAATTGTACTATTCTAGAATAGAAGCTAATTTCACATTAGTAACTCTTGTTTCAACATTCCCAATAGAATGAAAGAAAGATTGCTATAATGGAACTCTTATAGTTATGTCTTCTATAGATTAAACCCTTGTAGTGTTCTGGAATCTTTGCCCATTACTGCAGATACAAGGGTGATTCAGGCTTAATATTTGCTTTCAGGAAATGAATAGATACACTATCTACTAAGGCAGATGGATAACAAGTAGGTATAACATTATACATGGCATATGATATGCTGTAACAGAACATATTTGATTATAAGAGAGTATATTTGGGATCTTAACAGAAACAACAACCATAACCTGCTAAATGAGGAGAAAACACCAAAGCGTTATGTTAGGGAAAGTTTTATAGAGCAGTTGACAATTAGCTTATCTTTAAAAATGATTTTGTTGCTTTATGGTTTTGCATTTTGGGGATAAACACAAATACATCCACACACACAAAGTTAATTGCAATAAAGGCTGGTGAAAGTTAGGTTAGACAAATGTCTTCAAGGAATGTTTTGAATATTAAAATTTGGCCCCATATTTTGCTGTTCTGTTTGTTGTCTTAGCAACTGTTTTATAAGAAAGTGGAGCATTATTTTCACTTACATTTAAATTTATCTTAAGTCCATATTGTAATTGAGTTAGCAGTGCTTAATAAATAGTGGCTAGTAAAAACTGTTAAGATATTAACGTTTAGAAATGTATAGAGGAGTGGGTAATAAGTTGGTAGAAGGAAACTTATTAAAATAAAATATGTAAAATTTTAAAATAGCTGAGAGAATAATTTGTTTCCATCCATTTTTGTTTTGTTTTGTCTTGTTGCTTTTGGTAAAACTTTTTTGGATAGTGATGTAGTTACAATTAATAGAGATTATGTATTCAAATGTTGAGAGTGCACAAAGGAATTGATTCACAGAATATTCTCTGTACCAACAGAGGGGAAATATGAAAATGTTCCAGTAGATACAAAGGCCTAGAGTGTTCAGGAATGATAATTGGGCTCTAATCAAGATCTGCGACTGTCATGGGATGATTTTGTACACAAGTTCTCAATTTCCAGACTAGAATTAAAAATCAATTTGGCAGGACAGTCTATAACAATCTGGAAAGTGGCCTGAAAATAGCATAGGTTAGAGATACGTAAATAAATTTTTGTTCATGGAGTTAAAAGTCAAAATATACTTGCAAAGTGGTACCAAAATAGGATGTAATTTTCATTGAACATTATATATGTATTGATGGTACTTATGAATTATGTAGTTGGGGGAATTTTTTCAAATGAGAAATTCATGGATCCTAATACATTCCCCCATAACATTTTAAATACAGTTTTGACGTGGTTTTGCATAACTCTGAAATACAGATAAAATATATTGCTTTTGTTTTACTATATATATTGTAATTAATTTCAGGATAGTTGGAACCAGTTCAACTGGTTCAAATTACTAAAATCATAAATGAAAGTAGTGTGTTACTACTGAGTCTACAGAAGTGAAAAGGATTATAAAAGAGTAGTACGAACAATTGTATGCCAATGAATTAGATAACCTAGACAAAATGGACAGTTTCACAGAAAAACAAAGCCTACCAAGAATGATTCATGAAGAAATAAAAAACCCAAATAGATCTATAACTAGAAAGGACATTGAATCAATAATCAAAAGTCTCCCAACAAAGAAAATCTCTGGACCTGATGGCTTCACTGGTGCATTCTGCCAAACACTCATTCTTTATATTCATTTTCTTCTGGTTTTGAAGTCCTGCTGGATGTGCAGCCCATTTTTATGGTGTTGATAAAAGTATTTATTAAGCCCATATTGCTGGAAACCTGCACTTTGCTTACCAGAACATGGAGAGAGTGTTAACCAATGGATTGTCTGGAACCTACACTGCAATGCATGACATAATAAATATCACTACAGTCCTCAAACATCAACTCTCATTTTCTCCTACTCTTCTGCCAAGAGAACCTGGTAAACCACACAATTAATTCCACCTGGCTTGAATTAAGTGATCTAGTCCCTCTACAGGAAAGCCTGAAAAAAAAGATCATTTTATGTCAAAAATATTTGTATTTCAATCCAATTCTGTCTTATGTGAAAAGAATCAAGGTAATCTAGGCAGAATTTGAAAGGTGTCATACTTTAGATTATAACTTTCTACTTCCTTAATATCAAATTCTCAATTACATGTGATTCTGGAATTAGGGTACTGAACTGGAAAGAAAATTTTTATTTTAGTTGAATAACATTGTTCTTCAACAAGATAATTATTGGACCGCTGTTATCTCATATAAAATGAGGTTTTTGAACAAAAGTCCTAGTTTTTAGATAAGTTCTTTTTAAAAAAAATAATTCATGCAACTCTTAGAATTTGAATAAAATTATGCAATTATATGGAAAATTTTTCTTGGTTTTCTATTACAAAGACTCAGATAAGACATCTAAAAGATATATTATAAAAATAATTAAAATATTTTCCCCAGTACCCTGAGAAGGCACAAAAGACAGAACTGCAGGTCACAATGGAAAGCAAAAGCACCTAAATATCCTTTTCATGCATTTATCTATTCAAAGACCTATTCATAATTATACCTCCTCTCAAAAAAATTTTACCTTTATTTTCTCTTTCTCCTATATTCTGGTTGTATCATTTTTTAACATAAATGGATATATTATTTTTAAATACAAATCAGTTTAGATGTTCATTTTATATGTTGATTTATATGTTCAATGCTCTCAGACCTCCTTCCTTGCAAAATTAAACCATAATGCTCAAAGGTCTTAAATGAAAGATTAGTGTTAAGACAAAAATACCTTAAAGTCATTCCAGCAAAGGTGAGCTGAGAGCACATTTTAATTAACCATTAACAATAACAAACAGGAGAGGTTGGAGTTATTTCTGTCTCTTATATTTATAACTCATTTTCCCTGGGTGTGTTATGTTATATATGTATTTCTTAATATTAACTTCTTGTGTTTATTTCTAAACATATTTTAATGGCAGAAAGTATCTCATCAGTGTTCTTGAATTTACTTTACAAATGTTGACAAGTATAAGTTTCATGTTTTCTAAATATGAAAAATTATGCTATTTCACTGAAAAAGGAGATCAATTCTTCTGGTACAAATTATATAAATAAAAGGAAAATAAACTTTCATAAATAAACCTTACTCATTTCAGTATTAAATATACAACTAAGTGTTTCACCATAGTTCTTTTTCAGCACATTATCATGGTATGAAAACACTCACATATTGATTTCACTTCAGAAGACTCATGTCTCTGATTTATCTCCACTGGAGTTTGTTTTTTGTCTTACTCAATGGCACTAAAGAGTACTTCCAATTATAATATTTAACAAGTATTGTTGTCAAGTCAATCCAATAAGCCTCGAGGAAAATATTGGCTGTCTGCCTCATTAGCATGAGATGCTGTACCTTAGTGTGTTCAGTGTACAACATTATTGATTCAAGTACACATAATTACCTGGTGACTGAAGTGAAAATATCTATGAGTAGCTGCTGGCTGAAATTGATCTTAGGTGTTTAATAGCTCAGTTTGTCTGAGGAGGGTATCACTGATACTATTATATCCTATTCAATCCATTATCCCGATAAATGCAGTATTGCTTTTATGGTTCATTTGCTAGACTTTTCTTGAATCTGAAATTATAGCATTTTCAAGTTAGAAGAGATTTTACAAATAAAAAAACTAAAGATACAGAAAGGTTAAGTGTGTCTTTTATTCACTCTTTTGAAACTGTATTCTATTTTATTTTTAACGTGAATATTATGTAAAGATAATGAGAAGTATGCCCTATTAGTTCTCTTCTAGTCTAGCCCAGAACTATTTGCTGTGTGAACATGCTCCAAAGGCTTGCTTTTGTGGTCTAAAAATACTTTTAAGGAGAAATCCATCCAAACAAATCAATCATGTAACCAAGGAAAATTTACATGGGGCTTGTAAAAATGGCTTATGATGAAAACTGTCATTCCCCTGGCACATACTTTTAGAAAACTTGATTAGATCACAATCTGAAAAGTTTTTATACCTGTCCTATACCATGAGATCACAGGTCATTATAATTATAATAAAAATTTCTGGTTACAACATTTTTATTCATCACACAATGTTACTTATTCAACAAAAATCATGCTTCTCCTGTGGTTTCTTTGAAATTCTATTTAATACCTTTTTTGCAAGTGTTATGAAAATTGCGTCTAATATTTAAAGACTAAAAAAAACTTTTCGATTTTTTTATTTCAGGAAATTATGGGGATACAGACATTTTTGTTATGTGTTATGACTTTGCCGCATCCCAAGCATGGTTTCAGACGTGCCCCTTCCCCCCTACAGTGCTCACCACATCCATTTGTTGTTAGATTACCCACCCCCAAGCAGCCTACCCCCAAAGAATATAACTACTGTGTGAGCATCTTAGTGTTGATCAGTCAGTGCCAGTTTGCTGGTGAGTACATGTGGTGCCTATTTTTCCTGTCTTGTGATACCTCACTTCGGAGGATGGGCTCAATCTCTATCCAGGAAAATATAAGAGGTGCTAGATCACCATCATTTCTTATAATTGAGTAGTATTCCACTGCATACATATATTTTATTAATCCACTCATGGATTAAGGGGCACTTGGGTTATTTCCACATCCTTGCTACAGTGAATTGTGCTGCCATAAACATTCAAGGGCAAATGTCTTTATTATAGAATGACTTTTGTTCCTTTGAGTGGATGCCTAATAGAGGTATTGCTGGATCAAATGGTAGTTCTACTTGGAGCTCTTTGAGGACTCTCCAAATTCTTTTCCACAGAGGTTGCACTAATTTGCAGTTCCACCAGCAGTATAAGATTGTTTGTACCTTTCCACATCCTTGCCAGCATTTGTTGCTTTGGGACTTTTTGATAAAGGCCAGTCTTACTGGAGTTAGGTGATCTCTCATTGTGGTTTTGATTTGCATTTCCCTAATGCTTAGAGATACTGAGCTTTTTTTTAATATGTATTTGCTAGCAATTATTCTGTTTTCTTTTGAAAGTTTCTGTTCATGTCCTTTGCCCATTTATTGATGGGCTTGTTTGATTTTTTCTTGTTGATTTTTTGAGTTCTAGATAGATTCTTGTTATCAGCTCTTTATGGGATGTGTCCAGAGCAAATATTTTCTCCCATTCCGTAGGTTGTCTGTTTGCTCTAATGATAGTTTCCTTGGCTGTACAAAAGCTTTTTAATTTGATCAGGTCCCATTTATTTATTTTTGTAGCTGCTGTGATTGCTTTGGAGGGGTCTTCATAAATTCTTTGCCTAGGCCAATGTCTGAAAGAGTCTTCCCTACATTTTCTTCTAGGATTCTTAAGGTTTCATGCCTTAGATTTAAGTCTGTTATCCATCTAGAATTGGTTTTTGTAAGAGGTTAGACATGGGGATCCAGTTTTAATCTTCTACATGTTGCTATCCAGTTTTCCCAGCACCATTTATTGAAAAGGGATTTTTTTCCCCAGTGTATATTTTTGTCTGCCTTGTCAATGATTAGATGACAATATACGGATGGTTTCATCTCTGGATTCTCAGCCCTGTTCCAAAAGTCTATGTCTCTATTCTTGCGCCGGTACCATGTTGTTTTACTTACTATAGCCTTGTAGTACAGCTTGAAGTCTGGTAGACTGATACCTCCCAGTTTGTTCTTTTTGCTTAAGATTGCTTTGGCTATACAAGGTCTTCTCTTGTTCCATACAAAGCGTAGAATTATTTTTTTCTAGATCTGTAAAGAATGATGATAGTACTTTGATAGAGATTGCATTAATTCTGTATATGACTGTAGGTAGTATGGACATTTTAACAAAGTTGATTCTCCCAATCCATGAGCATGGTAGCTTTTCCCATTTGTTTATATCTTCTACAGTTTCTTTTTTTAGTGTTTTATAGTTCTCCTTGCATATATATCTTACCTCTTTTGTTAAATATATACCCAGATATTTGATTTTGTTTGAGGCTATTGTAATAAAAGGTACTGTGTTTTTTATTTGAATTTCAGCTTGACTGCTATTGATGTATAAGAATGCCTCTGATTTGTGTGTATTAATTTTGTATTCTAAGACTTTACTGAATTCATTTATCAATTCTAGGAGTCTCTTGGTTGGATCCTTGGCATTTTCTCAATATAATATTATATCATCAACAAAGAGTGAGAATTTGATCTCTTCTGCCCCCATTTTGATGGCCTTAGTTCCCTTCTCTTGTCTAATTGCTCTAGCAAGGACTTCGAGCACTATGTTGAATACAAGTGGGGATAGTGGACATCCTTGTCTGGTTCCAGATCTAAGTGGGAATGGTTTCAGTTTTTCCCCATTCAGATGATACTGGCTGTGAGTTTATCATATACAGCTTTGATAATTTTAAGTTATGTTCCATCCATGCCTATTTTGCTAAGAATTTTTATCATAAAGATGTGCTGGACTTTGTCAAATGCTATTTCTGCATCAATTGAGAGAATCATCTGGTCTTTGTTCTTGCCTTTATTTATGAGGTTAATTGCATTCATAGATTTGCATATGTTGAACCAGCCTTGCATCTCTGGTATAAAGCCCACATGGTCATGGTAAATTATTTTTTTGATATGCTGTTGGATTCGATTTGCTAAAATTTTGTTGAGGATTTTTGCGTCAATATTCATGAGGCATATTAGTCTGTAGTTTTCTTTTCTTGTTGTGTCCTTTCCTGGTTTTGGTATCAGAGTGATGTTGGCTTCGTAGAATGAGATAGGGAGGATTCTATCTTCCTCAATGTTGTGGAATAATTTCTGTAGTATAGGTATGAGTTCTTTAAATGTTTGGTAGAACTCGGATGTGTAACAATCCAATCTGGGACTTTTCCTTTTTGGAAGGTTTTTAATTGCTGCTCCGATTTCTGTGCTTGATATTGGTCTGTTCAGGAATTCTACTTCCTCCTGGGTGAATTTAGGGAGGTTGTATGTTTCCAGGAATTTTTCCATTTCCTCCACATTATGTAGTTTTTGGGCATATAAGTTTTTATAGTATTCAAAGATAATATTATGTATTTCTGTGGTGTCTGTTGTGACCTCTCCTTTATCATTTCTAATTGAGATTATTAGAGTCCTTTCCCTTCCAGTGCTTGTCAGTCTGGCAAGAGGGCTGTCAATTTTGTTTATCTTTTTGAAAAAGCATTGTTTGGTTTTGTTGATCTTCTTCATAGTTCTTTAGCTCTCAATTTCATTCAGTGCTGCTTTGATCTTAGTTCTTTATTTTCTTCTGCTATGTTGATTTGCTCTTCCTTTTCCAATTCCTTGAGAGTGTTTGTTAGATTGTTGATATGTGAGTTTTCTGCTTTTTGGATGTGAGCATTTAATTCTATTAGTTTTCCTCTCAGGAATGCTTTTGCTGAGTCCCACAGATTTTGATAACTTTTGTCCCTGTTATCATTAAGTTCGAAGAATGTTTTGATTTCTCTCTGTATCTCCTCATTTACCCAATAGACATTCAACAAATTGTTCAATTTCCGTGATTTTGTGAAGTTGTGTGTATTTATGTTAGAATTGAACTCTAATTTTATACCAATATGATCTGAGAAGATACATGGTATTATTTCCATTTTTTTTTCAATTTGTTGAGGTCTTATTTGTGGCCTAGTATGTGATCAAGTTTGGAAAAAGCTCCATGAGCTGATGAGAAGAATGTATATTAGGCTTTATTTGGGTGGAATCCTCTGCAGAGGTCTATCAACTCTTTTGTTCTAGAACTCTGTTATGTTTAAGTCCATTATTTCTTTGCTTATTTTCTGTTTAGAAGATCTGTCTAGTTCATTCAGTGGAGTGTTGAAGTCCCTGGCTATTATGACATTATTGTTTATCATGCTATTTAGATTACACAGGTTTTGCTTTATGTATCTGGGTGCTCCTGAGTTGGGTGCATTAATATTAAGAATTGTTAACACTTCTTGTTGGATCTTCCCTTTCACCATTATATAGTGGCCATCTTTGTCCTTTCTTACTTTTGCTATTTTAAACCTTATGTCATCTGAAATCAGTTTAGCTACACCTGCTTTCTTTTGACTTCCTTTGGCTGGAGGATGTTTTCCATCCCTTGACCTTGAGCCTAAAAGCATATTTGTGGATTAGATTTGTTTCTTGTAGACAGCAGAAACTAGGCTTATGGATCTTTATCCACTCTGCCAGTCTATATCTCTTCAGAGGACTATTCAAGCCATGCACATTTAATGAGAGGATTGATATTTGAGCTAGATTTCTGTTGATATTGTTAGGTAAATTCCTATTGTTTAGTTTTACTCCTTGAGCCATCTTGGAGACCAGGTTCTAAACTGTAACTCTTGAGTCATTTTACTATGGAAAGTGTCTAGTGCGCTGTTCTGTGTGTAATGGGCAATGAGTACTTTCTGTAGGGCTGGTATGGTCTTCGCATAGTCCATCAGAGTTTTCTTGTCTGGGAACGTCTTTATTTCTCCCTCAGAGATGAAGCTTAATTTTTCCCCGCAGAGAATTCTAGGTTGGCCAGCATCGGAGGTGACTGTTTGGGGGGGGGGGGGGCAGTGGGTGCTGGACCTGGCAGGCTGCCCCAACGAGCTGCTGGCCATCCCCTCCACTTCCCTGATGCACTGACTCACACCTGTCCAGTAGAGAGTCCCACAAACTATCCCACCCTGCGCCAGCTGAATCTTTGACGGTTTCCAGGGGCAGAGCCTCTCCCTCTGTATTCACTTCCCTTGGTCTGGACCCTGCAAGTGCCAGAGGTGAGAACCCTGTCTCCAAACTCCCTCCTGTGGATCCAGGAAGTGTCCTCTCAGACCTGACCCTCCCCCTCCCAGTGCGGACCTACCACCACGCACTGGAGAGTTGAAAATGTCCCCTGACTTTGTCTCTTCTCCACACTGCCCATCAGCCTACACCTCAACTTCACACTGACTTCAGGTACTTCCCTGCCTGAGTGGATGTGGAGGTCAATGGAGGAAGAGTCGTCCTCCTGTGGGTCAGGCCACACTGCCCCCACCAGCCAGCGGGTGAGGCCATCCCAAGCTCTATTTCTTATTGTGTATCTTGCACTCTCTGAACTTGGTGGTCGATTCTCCAATTTACCTTTCATTTTTCCAGCAGTGCTTGTCCCGTGCTGTTTCTCTGCAGATTCAGGATGCTGTTCCTGTGGGAAAGTGATCCACTCATGTGTAGATGTCCCCATTCTTCGCCTCCCACTCTGGGAGCAGAGAGCCAGGAAGTAGCCACTAATCCGCCATTTTTTTCCCATCTATTTTTTCCATTTAAAGCCTTTCAAACTAGAAACAATAATTTTGGAGTCTAAGTTACCAAAATAGAATTAAAACTCTTTGTTGTTTTTGCTTTGTTATTATTATATGAAAGAAGAAAAATTGAAAGTTACATTTTTAATCCTAATACCATAGCAATCTTTCCTCTGTTCATGATTGTTTTGGGTTGTGATTCCATTTTTAAATCTATTGATATCTGTACACCTTTTTACAACCAGAAATAAATAACATATGCCTAATAATGCATAAAACCTAAGGGTATTTGAGGATGCTACAATGTATCCATGTATCTCAGTGAACCTTAAATTTAAAATACTTGCCTGAATTAAATTGGAAGTGGAAACTAACTTTAATTAGTTAGGAAGAATGCTGACATTCACTTTAAATGTGTAAAGTTTATGCTCAGTATACTTAGACAACAACAGCTGTAGCTGATAGTGGTTTAAAATGTTTCATAATGCCGGGTCATAAGTCGGAAAAAAACAAATCCTTTTAAATAGTTGGTGTTCAGAGTGAAAACATAGCAATGTAAATACTGAATAATATTTTAATTCTTATGTGAGAATGGATTTTGTAACTGAAAATGTAAATCGTCTCTCAGAGGAGTATATCATTATTCAAAACTCAATTAGAAATATTTGAAGATGAATATTGTTTGAGTGGAATAAATAATGTGTATGGATTTATGCCAACTAATGATCTACTTTAAGCACTTTGGATATGGGATAAAAAAGAAACAGCTGGTTGTCAGCAGTGTATACTGTGACTTTAGCAGACAATAATATCTACTGAATGCAAAACTTTAATGAAAGGGAGGCTCTAAATCTGCCTGTGGATAGAATTACAAATGTTTTGAGAATGTCACAGTAATTTGTTTTCTTTTAAGAACAACCAAATAAATCTGAGATTTCATTGCCCGAAAGAGGTGAAGTCTACAAGAAGCAAATGTAAACAAATTCTTCAGGCACTTTGAACAACAGTTTCATTTATTCTTTCTGTTTTTCAGTGCTTAAGTGTTATATTATTAACATAGAGCAAAGGAAATAAATCCTTGCATTTCTATGATGAGCTAAAGTTCAGTACTGTGGGGCTCTATCAATTTGTATTTCATGTGCCACTACTTCCATTGACATTTTACCATAGGGGAATCTCACACATTTATCAGGTTTCTATAATGAATACAGGAGGATATAGAATATAATGAGCTGATACACAAGAGATTAAGAGAGCATAAATCAAAGTAATTTGTCAGTAGATATGTGGAATTAGATCGTAATTGGAAATGAGCTGAGTATTTCAAAAGCTGAAGTGTAGATCTAAGTTACTTAGTTTCAAAAGGAAGACATATGTGTGATTGAAATTGAGAAGTAATAAATGATTAAGGTAGGAAAGTATAATAAAATACGATTTTTATACATAGCAGGTTCATATGTTGAAATTGAATATAGTCTAAAGCAGAATAGGTCCTGAGATTGTTCTTTTTTTAAAATGGGTCAATTTGATTCTGTGGACCTTGGTTCAGCAAATAATACCCCTTTGGCCCACAGACTATTTTATGTAAAGAACCTTTTATTGGAACAAACGGACACTCAATTATGTATTGTCTATGGCTAATTTTGCCATCTGCAGAGTTGAGTAATTGTAAGAGAAACTAGACTATATGGTATGTTATTTAAATATTATATAATATTATAAAATATTTACTATTTAGCCCTTTATAAAAGTAAATTTTTCTGACACCTATTCTAGAAGTATGAAAATCATTGAAAGTTAGATCTATGTTGTTTGTAGATTTTTTTATGTTTAAAATCTATTTTCCAATGATGTAGCTTCTAATATAAGCTAAAGAGTTAAAAACAGATTTATACTTGCTACAGATGTTTTAATATAATAAGAATAAAAAATTATTGCAAAGTCAAATAGCAAGAAGAAAAATAAATTTTTTTAAAAAGTGACAAATCATATTTGTATTAGCTAGTGTTAATTAGAATACTAAAACTATTGACAATTACATGTGACATACTTACATGACAGGGAGGATACCATGATCATGAAGGTGGTTTTCCCAGGGCAAGCCTTATCCATTGTACTCCAGATGTGCTGATCCCTGTGATATCCCCAAAATGTGGGAAACTCTACTGCATAATTTTTGGTAGTGGGGGACTGCGTTTGCACTTTCCCCTGGAAAAAAACAAGAAAACAAATTATATGTGGTAATAGGACATATTATTCAAAATTTGGCTTACACAAATATGGAATGAATTGGCTAAATGAAAGTCAGAAAGATGAGACTTGAAAGATAGGGTCGACAACTTTTTATTTATTGGAAGATAAATGTCAACAATAGCCTAAGTCACTAAAGTAGTTGGGCCAATTTAAGGTTTAAGGAATATTCTGGAAGCTGTGCATTTCTCTTTGTTAAAGTGAAACCATGAACGGAAAATTGTTGGACAGATCTGTGTAGTTGGTGCCTTTGACATAACATTTGTGAGGAGCTTGGCTGTCAACTTAGGTTCACTGTTGGCTGCCAGGACCAGTACTCTGGAAGATCATTTGAATTCTGGAGTACATTTGACACCTCTATGTCTTTCTCTTATTCTGTGTAGCTTCTGAGATCTTTGAAAGTGATTGCCTTATTTGTTTTCGATTTTCAATTCTTATCCACTTTCATATTTTGGTCAAATCATGAAAGAGGTATATAGGAAAATACAGTTTCTAGTTTTAGCCAAGATGACAACTGTTTGTTATGCTCACAGATTCTGTGAGCCACACGTTTGGACAGGGCACAGCAGGGACAATTTGTCTCTGTTCCACTTGGCAGCTTACCTTGTGGCTTAAAGGCCAGGAGATGGGATCATCTCAAAACACATTCACTTTCAAGTCTGGCAAAAATATTAAAATTAATTAAAACTTACTAGATTTTCCTAATGGCCTCAATGTGCTGACTGTACATTTTATAGCCTTAAACCAATTAAATTTTCATACTTCAGCCTATACTTTCATTGCTTTCTCAAGCCATTTTAATTGCTTCCTATCAAATCAACAAAGTATGGATGGTACAAATTTTTAAAATTTGCAATATATAACCATATCAGTAATCATATTACAAGTAAAAGAAAATTCTAATAAAAATGTAAAATTTCATGGATTAGGTAAAATTGAAGGCCCAATTATATGAGGCCTACAGGAGACCCACTTTAAATGTAAACCAAAAGTAAATTAAAAGTAAAATTCTTAAAATGATATAGTATGGCAGTCTAATCCAAAGAAAACTGGAGTGAGTATATTAATATCAAACAGAGTACTGAGCAAAGACTACTACCAGCACGAAAAGGCATTTCGTAATGATAAATAACTCAATCAAAAGAACAAAAAAAGTCACAGAGTTTTAAAACATATGAAATTGAAAGAGCTATAAAGAGAAAAGGGCAAATTCAAAATTATAGTTAGAGATTTCAATATTACTCTTTTAGTAACTTATAGAATAATAGTAAATTATTGTGATGTAGTAGATAAGCAATACTGCTAACCAATTTGACCCCATTCCATTTATCGAATACTCCACCTAACAATAGCAGCAAACCCAACCTACTCAAGTGCACATGGAATATTTCCTAAGATATGCCACATTCTTAGCCATGACTAAGTTTGCATAAATTTAAAAGGATTGAAGTAATACAAAGTTTGTTCTATGACAGCAATAGGTTTAATGAGAATAAGTAATATGAAGATATGAGCTATTTTCAAATGTTCAGAAACAAAATAAGATACTTTAAAAGACATATAAACTAAAAAATCAAAAGTGAAATTAGAAAGTGAATGAAGGTGTAAACAAAACATATCAGTATTGTGGGGTGCCACTAAAGCAGTAAATAGAATGATATTCATAGCATTAAACATTTATGTTAGAAAAGAAGATTTCAACTTCCCCTATAAAAAGCTAAGAAGAAATAACAATTTCCAAAATTAGCCTAAGAAAGGCAATAATAAATATCAGAGTAGAAAACGGTGAAATAAAAAACAGAATCATCAGAGAAAAATCAATGAAACCAAAATCTGCTTCATAGGAAATATTTTTAAAAATCTCTTAGAAAAAATAGAAGTAGGAGAAGATGAAAATTATCAATATTAGGAATAGGTTTTTCTTGTGAGAAATGGTTTACTAAAAATTTTACCAAGAACTCATAAAACATTTTATGGAGCTTTCTTGTTTTCTTATTTGGAAGAATTTATGAAAGATTGGCAAGAAGAGTTTGACAGCATTCCCCAGTAAGCTTATTTGAACTTATATTTTCTTTGTGGGAAACATTTTCATTACATAGTTAAGAGTAGTTTATTTTTTCATAAATGTTGGATTTCTGTTTTCTCAGAAATTGATTTGTTCATTTGTCTAAACTTCAAAACATACAAAATAAAGTTGTCAATAATATCATCTTTGTAATTAAGGTTAGGAAAATTGCAGAAAACTGTTGAAAAAGAGCCATAAAAATAGCTGATTTCATATATTACTGTAACAATCATAAAATGAAATTTTAAAAATGTATTAAAACATCTTCAAAATTTTCAAGTATCAAATAGGTAATCAAAGATGCACTTTGCATCTATTTGGGAAAAAATATTATTTAAAGAAATTGACGGTTAATGTCTTCAGATTGTGTAGTAAAATTACCTTGTTAATTCCTAGCATGAATATTTTCAGTCTCTCTCTTTGTCATTGATTACTTTTTCTTAAGGTTCACACATTTTAATAGCATTTCAAAATACAATGTTGGGCTTTGTTGATTTTTCTCTAATGAATAATTATCTTTTATTTCATTAACTTTTGTTCTAATTCTTTTCATTTTAGTTTATTTGTGTTTAAATGAATGTTCTTTAACTTTTTCAGATGAATTCATAGATCTTTTTTTTTAAGTTCTGTAATATGGATTCAATGAAAAATTTTCATCTAAGCATGGATTTAGTTTCACTCCATGTGTTTCTTTTGGTATTCTTCTAATTAGTACTATGTTCAAATAATTTTCTAATTTGTATTTTAGTGGCCTTTGTGCCCTATGGCTTTTTTGGCACATATTTTTTGATTCACCAATATGTGAAAGATTTTTAGCTATTTGCTATTGATTTCTACCTAGATATCTAAAGAAAATATACTTACTATCATCTCAATACCTTAACATTTTTTTAAACTTCATGGCATAGAGTCTTCATTTAAAAAGCTACATATTTTTTTTTCCCCCCACTCTGTTGCCCTGGCTAGAGTGCCATGGCGTCAGCCTAGCTCACAGCAACCTCAAACTCCTGGGCTTAAGCGATCCTTCTGCCTCAGCCTCCCAAGTAGCTGGGACTACAGGTGTGTGCCACCATGCCCAGCTAATTTTTTCCATATATATTTTCAGTTTTCCAGATAATTTCTTTCTATTTTTAGTAGAGACAGGGTCTCGCTCTTGCTCAGGCTGGTCTCGAACTCCTGACCTTGAGCGATACTCCCGCCTCGGCCTCCCAGAATGCTAGGATTACAGGCGTGAGCCACCGCGCCCAGCCTAAAAAGTTATATTTTAACATACTAATTTACGGTGAAATTTATTCAAAAAAGACAAATACAAAGTAAAATTAATACTGTGTACAAAACAAGCATGCAATATGCAATAACCAAATCAGGGTAATTAAGGTATCTGTCACCTCAAACAATTACCTTTTCTCTGTAGTAGGAACATTTCAAGTCCACTCTTTGAGTTATTTTAAAGTAGACTTAAAGTATTATTCTGTCACAAAAACCATGCTTCATTTCATTTGAGAAAAATAATTGTTTTATTTTCAAGTCTAATGCAAATATATTTTTATAGAGTATATAAAATATGCCTTTACATGAAGATTAATATTTTGTAGAAGAGTACTGCACGTGAACATCTTTAAGTACTAAGTATATTCCTGGGTGCACAAATAGGATGTCTCATTTATTCTTTAAAATTCTGTCAGTTGTATGTAATTTTCTCCATTTTCTAAAAGCTTGTATTCCTATATAGAATACGATTGGGTTAAAAAGTTGTACCTGGACTATTTTCGTTTGACTAGAAATGCTGCTTATTATTCAGGAACATTTCAGAATCATAAGTTATTAGATTTTTAGTTTGTTTTACTTTTTTCTCCGCATTTTTAACATAGTCCATTATGCGTCAACTTCTTTCATAAAATCTTCTTATTTAAGTTTAAAACATGTTTTTCAAAATAAAAATGAAACTAATAGCTGTAAAGTTTCTTTTTAAAATAAAATCTTCAAGACGTGTTTTTGATAACCATTATATCAACAACACATTTGTTTCAGAATGAAAAACAAAGCATTAAAGAGACGTGAATATTTCAGAGTCAACATTTTCCATAATTAGTTTTCATGTATTATATTTCATATAAGTGCATGTTACTAGATTAGTTGCTCAGTAGATTAAATTTACTTTCTTGCGAACTAGAACTTAAACAAAAGCAGGTGCTGTTTCTTAATGGAACACTATAAGCCTATTTCTATGAGTTTTACAGATACGTAAATCCTCGATACACATTCTGCATTTTATCAAATTTCCCCACTGCTAAAACCTTCAAGAGAACTGCAAATTTTAAATTTGTCCTTAATTTGAAGGCCTTTGAATATTTACACTGTAAAAAGACAGTTTAAAATTCCATAGCATATCTGCAGAAGCATCAGTAATTCAAACATTTTTATTACCAATAGAAAAAGTCAGTATTTTATATAATGGTTTATTTCAATAATAAACCTTGAAGGCATTAAGGGATCCTAATGGAAATTTCTCATTCACCGGATTTGTTGACAGGCACAACCATTGCAGAAAATTTTCATAAAGCATCTTAAAGCTTTGATTATTTTTATACTTAAGACTTCTTGCTAAGGGTAAATTAGCATTTGATAATATTTGGGTTATTCCATTACTAGTTTGGTACAATATCAATAGAGATATTATTTTCCATAACATTTTAACAGTCTAAATCTGAACCACTTAACTGTTAAGCACCTTAGTTCTTATTTTTTCACTTCTCACAGATGTTTTGAAAGTAGCAATGGGAGATAAAGAGGAACCATATTCAACCTCTAAGACATATGATAAGCAGGGAGTCAGGAAAAAACAGCCAATATTTGATAGTAACAAAGGGGAAGGGGTATTCTTATAGGAGAAGCAGAAAGCAAATCTGGGGAAAAATTATCCAAATTACAAAATTCATTGTTTCTATTTTTAATAAGAGAATGTTTACAGCATAGTAAGTTCCTGAGTATTATTACTTCATGCCTTTCAGTGTCCTTTTTCATGGCAGAGTAAAGTACAGAAGGCTGCTGTTCTGTTTCTTAGCATTATGATACATAGCAGGTTGGCTAAAAGTAGTATCAGGTACCACAGTGAAAGTTATTAAAAAAAGATTGGTGTATATCATATATAGTTAGAGTATTGTAACCTATTTGGGGTGATGGGTCAGAGGTTTTCATTAAATCTCTCTGTGGTGGTGATCTCTACAATCTAAAACAAGACAGAAATTTTCAACGTTATGAACATACCTTATACAAGATATGCAGAGGATCAGAAGAGAAGGAACGGGGCAAAGTTTGTTTGTATGTGGTGAACAGCTGGAATGAGAATGGAAGGTTTACGGATAGACAAGTAAATATTGTTATAGAGGAGAAATAGAGAAAAATTGACACTAAATATGTACAGGGATATTTTGTACTATATTTATGTCTTTTTTATTCTTTCAGTTAAAATATTCAGAAATTGAATAAAAGGTAGCATCAATATGAAGAATTTTAAATAAAAGAATAAAGAGCTTGGATTTTTTTATTGGGGTTTTTGAAGCAAAAGAGGAAGGCAAAATTATTCCTATGGAGAGCATGGCTGTGGTAATTACTGCATTATAGTACTGGAAAAAATAGCATAGAGGCATTTTAGAGGGCAAGTAAACCTCTAAGAGAATGAGAGCAGTACCACTGAAAATGAGAATCACTGTGTGCTAAGAGTCAATTATATTTAGTGACCAAATAGCTATGGGGAATAAATGAGGGCTTGTTAATTTTAGGTTTGACTACATAGAAAAATGTCAATGAATTAAAACAATAAAACAGGAAAACACACACAAAAAGCTGAATCTACAAGTAAGATGATATGTTTCTGTTTGTATGCTTATTTTGGAAATGCCAGTAGTCATAGGAGAGATGCTGTAAGGGAAAGTTCAGTGTAAAAAATTATACAAAATGAGATCAAACTCAGGAATGTGCATCTGGAATCATCGATTGAGTGATGGTAGATCAGCTGGGAAAAACAGAACTATAAACAGTGTATTTGGAGGAAATTATAATTTTTAATAATGATTAGATATTGTTAAGTTCAAATTGATTAAATAATGAGTCATAGTAAATGATCGAATGTCAATGTTGATTTTTCTTGCAGAAAGTAGATAAAATAGCAACAATTGTAAAAAAAACTTGATGGTTCTTGCTGTTGTGGCAACAATACTAAAAATTCAGTTTGATATTTTGAACAACACATCTGTCTTTAACATTTAAAAATATATCTAAAAGTATCTGCTCTGTATTGAACCTATACATTATCTCTTTGGAGCCATGTATATGTAAAACAGACGTGACGGCAGATGGTAGTAAACAATGCATTTTTTTTTATAACCGAGTAACAACTTTTGCCAAATGCCAGTGGTAATAATGAACTTTATCTTGGACTATAAGGAATTAAATATTCAGTGACAATAAATGCAACTATTTTGGTTTACCTGATATGACTCAGTCTCACTGAGTGATGTTAAATAGTAGCAACTTGATCTAAATTCAGCTTTGCTTTTTACATGGCTATGTTTAGTTCAGTAAGGCAGCTATTGTATTTTACGAAGGCAAGATAAATCTTTAATCAGTTTTGTCATGTCTTGATTATTTGCAAAACAGGATGACCGATAGACAGAAAAGAAGAATTAAAATCTGTCCAGCATAAGGTGAAATTTATTGCTGTAATTTTACAGAAAGGTCCCTTTGATGTCATAAACTACAAGAATAAAACATGAACAGTTTATTAAAAAACATACGACTAGTGAGATGAGATTGCAGCTGTTATAGTGCTGCACACCGTATATTGGATAATTCATTCCTTCCCCATTGTAGAAAATAGTAAATTGATTTTGATTTCATATGTAGCTGTCCCATTAATTTTCAAAGCATAACTTTATGAAGAACAAAGTAGTGCAGTTTGCTGACATCAGCTTCACGACTGAGAACTTATCACTCCCTGAAGAAAAAAAAAAAGAAGTAGTATTATCAAGAAACACATCTGCAAGTCCAGCTATTGTCAAAGAATCATAACACATAAATTATTGAAGTGACACTGTTGATGTATCCATTTTGCTAAAACTGTTAACAAAATAGTTTAAAACTCAGGAAATGAGAGTCAGAACTTTAATAAGTGTAATCAGCATTTAGGGCTGCCTTAATTGAAGAGAAGTTTTATTTTTATCATCATAACACTTAGTGCATTTTCACCAGCTCTGTGCTAGAGATATCTAAGGACAGAAGTTAATTTAGAGGAATGAGTTAAGATACAAATTATTTATATTTACAGAAAAATTTTGAAGATAGTACACAGAATTCCTGTGTACTCTGTACCTGGTTTCCCCTAGCATGTACATCTTACATTTTTATAGTAGAATTAATGCACTCTGATTCACAAACTATTGTTAACTACAGTATATAATTTATTCATATATCCTTATTTGATGGCTATTTTTCTGTTCCAGGATCTTATCCAGGATACCACATTATATTTACTCATCATTTCTCCTTAAGCTTCTCTTGGTTGTGACAGCTTACGAAGTCTCCTTTTTGTTTTCTTTGTTTCGTTTTATTTTGTTTTTTAATGACTATGATAGTTTTGAGGAGTACTGGTCAGGTATTTTGTAGAAAGTTCCTCAGTGGGGATTTGTCTGAAGTTTGTCTCATGATTTGACTGGAGTCATATATTTTTGGTGGAAGAAAATAGAACAAGTGTCATTTTCATCACATTCTCTTTATTCTTCTGTTTCATTTTGTATGGTCTCTCTGTGAGTTACTTGAAAATTTTTAGGATCCCATATTAATTTATTTATGGTGTTTTGGGGTACACAACTTATATAGCTTTGTTAGTAATGCTGTTGATATTAAAATATACGTATGTGACTTATCACTATCTACTGGAAATAGAGGAAACTAACAAAAACCAAGTAATAAAATGACAAAAAGGCTCTAACCTATCAGTAATTACCTATAATGTAAATATGTAGATAGTGAAATACACCAATGAAAGACAAATATTGGCAGACTATGAATTTTTAAATGACCCAGCAAGAAACTGTTTACAAGAAACTCACTTCAAATACATTGACATAAATAAGTTGAAAATAAAAGAGTGGGGAAATATTTACTATGCAAACATTCATATGTAAAAGGAAGCATGATTAAATTAATGTAAGATAAAATAGACTCAGAGTAAAGAAAATGAGACAAAGAAGGACATTACATTGGGATAAAAGCCTCAATCCATCAGAAAAACATAATGATCCTAAATGAGTATGTCCCAAACAACAGAGCCTCAAAATATGTGAAGCAAAATGTTACTGAGCTGAAAGGAGAAATAGACACATCCACAAATATTATTAGGAACTTTATCAACCTCCTTTCAGCAATGGATAGAAGGGCTAGACAGATAATCAGCAAGGACACAGAATATCTGAATCTAAGCCACCAATGGCATCTAATGTTTAGGAGTTCTTCTATCTAATTATAAGGATCTCGAAGCAGTCTTATTTGTTTCACAGATGTTAACTAAAGGTCTGATGATCATGCTTTTAATTGGTCTTCATCCTGAAGTGGTGTTTTAATATCAGGACACAGGATATTTGAGATTCATATTTTAATGGTTGTACTTTTGATCTGGTAAAATAGTATCACTTTCTAAACTTGCAATTTCTGGTCTATTTCCTCTAAAATCTGGCAAACTAATAATTAGATTTTTGAGCTCATCTCTTTCTTGTAGTACTTTTACAATCCTATTACCTGCAATAAGAAAGTGCTAGTTACAACTCACAATTTCAGTATTTCACTCAGAATCTCCTATGACAGTGCTACAGATTTATCAAGCGTGTATTACGTCTTTCAAGTTACCTCAGGTGACAGTTTGCCAAATGCCTTTTTACTGTGCAGTCTTTGGGGGTCATTTTCTAGCCCCCAGTAAGAGTTTGCTTTCCATTCAGTACCTGTTTCCAACACCAAGGTCACATATAATAGATTATTGTTACTTTATACTTTTTGGTAAGGAATTTTGTATCAGTTAGATTTTGATTTGTAACGATTACACAACCAGAATGGCATCTAGAAAGGAAAAAAAGCAGAAAAATTTTTTTTTTTTGTTTTCCTTCCTCACTCTCTTGAAAGTCTCTGTCATTTGGCTGACATAGGCTGAGCAAGGCTAGTGTGGCTTTGAAAGTAACAGTCAGACAACTCAAAGAGTAAAAAATTAGTAAAGATAACGGAGTGTACTATAATACTTTATTACTAAAGTCTGTCATTTTAACCAAAGTAGAAATGTCACTTTGCTCATGCCCGGTTATTTGCTTGTAATTAAAAATTTTGCAGGGAAAAGTTTCTAGAATTGTTGTCACAACAGTGTATTCTTTAAAAGCCCTGTGCATAGACATCCTATATTCCAGGCATTTCACATATAAGTAGATAGGACTGTTATGCTATGGGTAAAATTCTTTGCTTTAGAAGTCAAGAATTTTACATGGAGATTTAGTTACTAGACTGAAGAAATAAAGATCTTTCTCTGCTGCATGGATCTCTATATTTATGTCTTCTACTTTTAGACACTCTAGAGCCAATGAATCTCCTGCAATGAACCTAATTTGTTTGGATACTTGAGTCTGAATCTTTGTGAAAACTTGGAGATACTTACACTTATTTGATAATATAGTTATTCCTATAAAACTTTTTGTATACAGTATTACTTCATTTCCTTGTACGTTATTGTTGCGTGCTTATGTAAAGAACATAATATTTAAGATGAGAAACTAAAATTGAAAGGTTAACACTCAGACTTCTTCCAGACATTTGTCAGAACA